>NC_024798.2:14458037-14758037 GCF_000309985.2 Brassica rapa
AATAGCACCTTTTGAAGTTTTCCTCCCAAACTAGCACTCAGGATCAAAGTCACAAAAATAGGTTTCATTAAAGGTAATTTACCTTTATACCCTTTGTTATAAGAATAAAAAAAAAAAACATTTCATTTCATTCGATCGCGAATCGTGTCGTCTCCCCTCGGGAATCTTCAAACCTCACCACCGGCACTGTCGTCCCGACTCGGGAATCGTCGTCTCCGGCCGGCTCGGAATCATCTTCTCCGACTCGGGAAATCGTCGTCTCCGGCTCGGGAATCATCTTCTCCGACTCGGGAATCGAAGTCTCCGGCTCGGAATCATCTTCTCCGGCTCGCTAATCGTCTTCTCCTCTCTCTCGTCGGCTCGCTAATCATCTTCTCTCCCTCGATAATCATCTTCTCCGGCTATCTAATCATCAGCGTCACACTCTCTACTCTTTCGAATCGGTAACTTTTTAAAATTAGGGTTTTTGAATTAAAATTTGGGAAGCTTGGTTTTGATTTTGATTTGTGTGTTACTCGTTCTTATTAACAAGCGAAGCAAATGAAGACTTTTGTGTTGTTTTGTATTTGTATTGTTTCAGGAAAGCCTTCCTGAAAATTGATTTTTTTTTTTTCTTGTCTACGCAGGATAGAAACAAGATGGGAGATTCAGTACCTCTAAAACTAGCACTGCCAGAGCTGAAGTATCCTATTGGTTCACAGCCAAAGGAAAAGTCAGCAATCAACCAATACTCTGGTTCAGATTATATCTCTATTGTCAAAAGCATCCTAAAACCAGATGAGATGATAAGAGTCCGAGGATCATTTCTGGGACCTGTAATGAAGCTCAGTGAGAGAGGATTGAAGTTATCAGCAAAGATAGTCTACGCCATTCTCACTAGAAGCATCGTTTCTGTCAAGGAGAATGAAGCCTGGTTCCATTTCGGTGCGCAGCCAATGAGGTTCTCTATAAGAGAATTTCATATGATGACAGGCTTGAAATGTAGTGGTGCATTAGAAGGACCACGAAGGGAAACCGAGAGATTTAATTGGGAATTGCTAAAGGGGCGTAGTCATAAGTTAAGTGACGTGGTGGACCAGCTCAGAAACACAAGAGAAGATGCTTCTGAGGAGAGAATATGCCTCGCAATGCTCATCCTGGTAGAGAGCATATTATTGCGGAAGAGCAAAGGAGGGAGTTTTCCTTTGGAATATGCGAAAAATGCACAGGATATGACATATCCATGGGGAAAAGAGGCTTACATTGTGCTCCTGAAGTCAATTCAAAACGCTGTCGCGAATCATTTGGAGAATAAATCCAAATTTGAGTTGCAAGGTTATCCTCTAGTATTCCTTCTTTGGATACTAGAGTCGATTCCTTTGCTAAGGATAAGTTCAGTAAGTGTGTACCAACAGTTGAGGTTCCTGGGCCGACTTACTTGTGTGAAAAATACACTGAGATAGAGAATCCATCACTTGATAGGGTTTTACAGGTTGAAGCTGATACAAAGGTAAGCTTTTCCAAGTATATGTTTCTCAGTTTATTTGGCTTCTTCTTTTTAATATGTTTCTCATTGGTCTTTTTTTGAAATATTCTCAGCTGAAGGTCCATTGCATACTACCTTCTATTCCTCATGATCCAGAAGATGATATCTCCATTGAAGACAAATATAGTGACGAGTTGGAAACAGTGAAAGATGTAACAAAGAAAGGGTACAAGATTACAGCCGATGACTGGGAAAATAGGTGTGTAGACACATTTGACACATTGGATGCTCTTATTCAAATGATGGCAAATAAGGAGACTGGCCAAGCTTCTACTCCGATTGATGAGGATTCAGTAAATGAAAAAGTGAACAGGATCATCACGGTAATGGAGGAGAATCTGAAGAGCATGAAGGATCGAATGTCATTACTGGAAGAAGAAAACATACATCTTAGAGCTCGTGTGTCAGAGTTGGAAGGAAACAGCAATGTTTTTCCCACTAACGTGACACAAAAGGTAAATTCTCAAAACATCTTCTTTTACATTTGCATTTTCAAGTATTTTTTGGAAGATCTTGTACATATTCTTGAATGCCTTCCTAATATTTGACAAACAGCGATCCAGTGGGACACCTTTATCTCCAATGTCTCACACGCAACCATCGAGTGAGACACCTTTATCTCCAATGTCTCAACAGCCTAATTTGACACATGAGGTATGTAACCAATAAATATTGTTGAGTTTTGAAGTAATATTTGGAAAGCTTTTGTACTTCTTGAATGCATTCCTGATTTTTGCAGGAGACAATGATTGAATCAGCTGCATCTCCAAAGTCTCAACAAAATGAGGTATATGCTCAAAAATTTTTAAGAAAATATTTGGAAATTCTTGTACAAAATCCTGAATGCCTTCCTGATTTTTGCAGGATTACACGCAATCATCGAGTGAGACGCCTTTATCTCCAATGTCTCAACAGCCTAATTTGACAAATGAGGTATGTAACCAATAAAATATTGTTGAGTTTTGAAGTAATATTTGGAAGCTTTTGTACATATTCTAGAATGCATTCTTGATTTTTGCAGGACACAATGAATGAATCAGATGATGAAACTCCTGCCCTTGATACTCAAGTATTCTCTCCTAATCTGACAAAAGAGGTATATGCTCAATGATATTGTTTTCACAGTTGGAGTTTACAAATTAGTTTTGGGTGATTTTTTTTTACATATAAAGGCTTTTCTGATTTTTGACAGAAAGAAACAGAAACGTCTACCGGTGAGAGGCCATCCAATCCTAATCAAGATGGAAAACCAGATGATGAGGTAATATTTATTCTAGAAATTATAGTTGAATGTATTCATGATGGCCATTCCTGATATTTTTTTGCAGATTGTGAGAGAGAAATTAACAAGTGAGTCACCTGCTAGTCAGAGTCAAGTTTTGCAGAAAGAAACAGTAGAAATGAATGAGACACCTTCTTCTCCAATAGCTCCAAAGAGTATTGAAACTCCCGTTTATACTCCAAGTCAGACTCAGCAGGTACATGGTCAAAAAAAATCTTGGATTTTTAAGTTAATGTTTGGAAGCTTTAGAACGTACTCTGGATTGACTTCGTGATAATTTTTACAGATTGAGAGAGAGCCATCGGATGACACGCCTGCCCTTGATACTCAAGTTTTTACTCCTAATCTGACAAAAGAGGTATATGCTCAATGACAGTTGGAGTTTACAATTAGTTTTGGGTGATTTACATATATAGACCTTTCTAATTTTTGGCAGAGGGAAACACAAACCTCTACTGATGAAACGCCACCCAAAACTAATCAAGGAGAAGGAAAACCAGATGATGAGGTAATATTTACTCTAGAAATTATAATTGAATGTATTCATGATGGCCTTTCCTGATATTTTTTGCAGATTGTGATTGAGTCACCTGCTGCTCAGACTCAAGTTTTGCAAAAAGAAACACTGGAAATGAATGAGACACCTTCTTCTCCAATATCTCCAAAGAGTATTGAGGCTCAAGTTTTTACTCCAATTCAGAAACAGCAGGTAAATGTTCAAAAAATCTTGGAGATTTCAAGTAATGTTTGAAAGCTTTTGTACGTGTTTTTGATCCCCTACCTGACTTTTTTTTGTTTTTTTTGCAGACGGTAACAGAGGAAACGTATGAGGCTACACAGCCATTGACTGAGATCATTTCAGCAAACAATAAAAAGGTAAGCATAGAAATGTCTTTCATAAGTACAACTTGAATTTTAAATTGTAGAAACTTCTTCATAACTACCTCTTTTATTTTACTGTTATTACAGGAGGATACACATGCTGTGCATTACAGACCTTCCTCTCCATTGTCTTCACTAATTGCACTAGTTATTGAAGAAAATAAGAATGCTTTGGTAAGAAGAAATATTTAAAATGTTTAGGTAATATTTTTCTATTCAACTAACTCTTACCATTTACTTTTGTCTTATAGAGTGAGACAGAAACTGCGACCCAATATTTTTCTACAAGTGAAGGAGAGCATTCACAATCAAGCAGAAAGAATCAAGCGGAAGAATATCTCAAGGATACTACAGAACCTACTACTGAGCTAGTTTCCACAGATGTTTCGAAGACACAGCCTCTTACTCCGCAAACACAGCACCTTCAGACAAGTGAGGGAGATCAATCCGATGAGACACCATCAGAGCAGAATCAAGCAGAAGAAAATCTCAAGGATACTACAGAACCTACTACTGAGCTAGTTTCCACATATGTTTCGAAGATGCCGCCTATTACTCAGCAAACAGAGCATCTTCAGACAAGTGCTATAGATTTTTCAGAAAAAAACGAGGTATGCATCGAGTATATTTGATCTTTAATTATTATTCTAACAATTTAAAACCGCTGATGTTACTGAATCTTCATTTTTAATAGGTTGAAGTAAGCAGGCTTCTAGCTCACTTTCAAATAGGCGCAGAGGTTGAAATTTTGTCTACTGATGACGAAATATGGTATCCAGGAAAGGTTGTTGATCTTAAACTGTGTGAAGGACTAGAGGAGCTGACAGTTGAGTACACGACACTCTTCACAGACCAACATAGACTTCAGAAACTTCAGGATACTATCACGGCTGACAAAATACGTCCTGCAACACCAACTAGTGACCAAAAATCCTTTGAGATGATGGATAAGGTAGAAGCCTTCTACAACAATGGCTGGAGCAGCGGACAAATTAGCATGGTACTTGGTGATAACACATACTCGGTGTGTCTCTATACTTCTATGGAAACTATTCTATTCAAACATTCAGATTTGCGAATTCATAGAGAATGGAAAGATGGAGTCTGGAAGATGGCAGATAAGGTAAATCATAACTAGAATTATACTTCACGTGAATTGTTTGATATACATACATTTTAGTTTCAGGAATGGTTTCCAGAAATTCCGATTGCAACAAATTTGATAATATTTTGCTTGGTGTCTATTGTTTGATTAAAGGTGAAGCCTGATAAGAAAAGGAAAGCTGCTGCCTCATCACAAAATTCAGGAATGGATAATGTTTTCCTAAGAAGGAGCGAGAGGGTGCCTAAACGATCTAGAGACACAAAAACTCCATTCAAGTCTGACAGAAATCCGGCTTTAACTGTAATACCTGAGATTATACCTGCAGTTGATCCGTTTTCAACTCCTGCGGAACATAAGCTTTCAAGGCTTCAAAATTGGATGACATTAAAGCCCGGCATGCATGAAACGTAAGCATGTTTCTGTCCTTGTCTATATATTCTTATATTTATGTATAAGAGGTTTGGTAATTCCTTTGAATCTTTAATCGACTGCAGGTCCCTATCAATCAATGATAATAAGATAAGGAAATCTTTCTTTCAAAGCATGGAAAATGCAAAAAAGGACCTTAAGAAAGAGGTAATTTGTTTACATATGTTCTTGCCTTGAGCTTTTTTTTTAAAAAAAATTCAGGAAGGATTTGTTTAGTTTCAGGAAATTATATAGTAACAAATTAGATAATGTTTGCCTTTTTTTTTGCAGCACATTGATGGAGCCTTTGCAATGCTAAATTGCAGAAGAAATGAGAATGCTGCTTGGTTCCACAACTACAAGATTCCAAAGGCGTGCTTCCTACCTATGGAGTTCTTGCATTGCTTGCTCTCTGATGATTTGGCTTACAAGAAAGAAAAGGTCAAAGGTAAAAAGATTTTCAACGATTTATTTAAAGATACTGTGAGAGGGAAGGTATATCCAGAGAAGACATGGGGAGAAGATGTTGATGTTGTGTATGGGATTACTCTTGGAAAAAAAAGCAATGTCTGGATTGGGATGGAAATTCATTTGAAGAAGAAAAGAATCACAGTATATGATTGTTTTCAAAAGGAAAGCAACAGCATTGATATTCCTCAAGTGAAAAAGTTGGCAGGTATGTATAAACAATCTGTATTTGATGTATTCATCTGTTTCTTGGTTTGAAATATTCAACTGATTCTATCTTGATATTGATTTTTAAATATGACAGTGTTGATTTCTAATCTGCTGGTGGAATCTTCTGGTGATGAGGTAGATAAGGTGAAGATGATTCCATTTGAGATTGAGCAGGCACAAGGTTTACCCAAGACAAAACATCCTTTCAACTGTGGGATATTTCTTGTCAAGATTCTGGAGTGCCAGTCATTGAAGATAGGAGACATGACAAAGATTAATGATGACAATGCATTGGAGCTAAGGAGAACCTTGTCTTGTGAGATCTTCAACCAATTTGTGGATGAGAGCTTTGGGAAATGAGAATGATGCATGAAAACATTTTTTGTTTTAGTTAAGACTCGGTTTTAGTTATGACTGTTTATTTTGTTATGTTGTTGGCGTCTGGTTACATAAGAAAGATTGGAAGGATATCAAGTATTTTATTTGGGTATCATATATCTTGGAAGGTTAAAATATTGTTTCTGGATGGGTTTCCAGAAAAAAAGTTAAGTGTTTCAAATGTAAAAAAGAATGAAATGAGATTATATACTAAGGATTGGACATGTATATGGTAAGCTTAAAATTGTGATGTTTACAGACAACAAAAATTTAGAACCACAAAGGATCGAACCAGAGGGAGAGAGTCTGCGTATTTGGATAGTAGTTAGCCACTAGGCCAATCATGTATGGATTACATATGGTAAGCTTAATTGTGATGTTTACAGACAACAAATTTAGAACCACAAAGGATCGAACCCAGAGGGAGAGAGTCTGCGTATTTGGATAGTGTGGGAGTTTAGCCACTAGGCCAAGAAGAATCATCTGTTATGGATTACATTTAATTTTATTTAACTCCAAACTGTAACACAAAAAAGAATTAAAATAGATTTTGAATCCACCACATATCGAACCCGGGGATAGAGAGACTTTTGAGTTATAAAAGCCTTGGTTTAACCGCTGGTCTGAGGAGAATCATCTGTTAAAGAATATTACATAAGCATACTTAACCCAATTAATATAGGATAGGTTTCCAAAACAATACATTTCGATTGAAAAAAAACAAAACTCTTGCCGTCTCAACACTCTCGCCGTTTCAAACTTCTCGAATCTCACTCGTCTCCGCCTCTCGAATCTCTCTCTCATCTCCATATCTCTCGATCTCCGACGAAAACCCATCTCCAGAACTCTCTCTCTCTCGATCTTTTACGCGAGCTCTCTCTATTCTCCGAGAAAAAC
This sequence comes from Brassica rapa, assembly GCF_000309985.2. Taxonomy (NCBI): domain Eukaryota; kingdom Viridiplantae; phylum Streptophyta; class Magnoliopsida; order Brassicales; family Brassicaceae; genus Brassica; species Brassica rapa. The sequence goes on from NC_024798.2 coordinate 14,465,193, forward strand.
CATTTCTAGAGCTCTATCTCTTGAAGGTATGTTGCAGATTCAACCTTATGTGTGTTTTCTTTCTGAGAGATTGGTCTCCTGGTTTTTGCTTGTGTATAGACTTGCTCGTTTTAACCTAATATGATTCGTAGAATTCTAGTTCATGTGAAAGCATGTGTATAGACTTCGGGAAGGATTTGTATTTTTTCAGGAAACCCTTCCTGAAAATTGGATTTTAATTAATTTAGACAAATAAAATTTTTCTTGTTTACGCAGGATAGAAACAAGATGGGAGATCCATTACCATTAAGACTAGCACTGCCTGAGCTGAGGTATCCGATTGGATCAGAGCCAGAGAAGACGATATCGATAAACCAACACTCGATAGTTGCTTATATCAAAACTGTTAAGGAAATTCTAGGAAATGATGAGTTCAACAGAATAAGAGGGACGTTTTTGGGACCGGTGATCAAGCTTGGAGAGAGGTCTTTGAAATTATCAGCTAAGATAGTGCACGCAGTTCTCACCAAAAGCATCAAGACAGTGAAGAGACACGAAGCATGGTTCCATTTTGGTGCTCAGCCAATGAGGTTCTCTATAAGAGAATTCCACATGGTGACTGGTTTGAAATGTAGTGGTGAAGCAAGAGAACCACGAGAGGGAACCGAGAAATTTAAGTGGGACTTCCTAAAAGGGCGTACTCATACAGTAAAGGACGTGGAGAAGCAGCTCAGAAACACAAGAGAAGATGCTTCTGATGAGAGATTCTGCCTTGCAATGCTCCTCCTGATTGAGAGCATACTACTACAGAAGAGCCTTCTCGACGGTGGCACAACTTTTACTTTGGATTATGTGAAAATAGCGCAGGATATGGATGTCTTGATGACATACCCATGGGGGAGAACAGCTTATAATTTGCTGTTAAAATCACTTCAGAGAGCTGTCGACAAAAGCCTCGACAAAAACAATTATGATTTGCAAGGGTTCCCTATGGCATTTCTTATATGGATACTTGAGTCAGTACCTTTGCTACAGTATGCATTCAGTCAAGTTGTTCCTATTCTGAGCGTTCAACCGTCTACCCCAATATTTTTGTGTGAGAAGTACCTTCAAATAGCTTCTCCACAGCTGATAGATGTTCTCCTAATTGAAATCAAAGATCATGTAAGTTTTTACATTATTTTTTTCTTGTTTCTGTTTTGCCTTATGATTCTCCATTTAAAAGCTAATTATTTTTATGGTTTCAGCTTAAGGTCACATGCATCCTACCTCCTATTTCTAATGATCCAGAAGATGATGTTTGCATGGAAGACGAAGCTAATAAAGATCTGGATGACATGGCCGATTTATCCAAGAGAGGTTATAAGTTTAAAATTAGAGATTGGCGAAACATGTCAGTAGACCTATACGGTGCTAATGAAGAAATAAGAAGAGCATCTTTACTGTTTGGGAATGGAGGGATGAGTCAAGCTTCTACTTCGTATCAGGAGGAGTCTTTGGAATCAAAGATCAACAGAATCAGCGAGATGGTGGGAGATAATTTAAGGATCATGAACGATCGTTTGTGTTTGATTGAAAAAGACAGGAAACAGATTAAAGAACGTGTGACAAACCTAGAGAAACTACAAAGAGTTACTTCATATGAAACTCCAAACAATGAGGTAACTTTTTTTTCGGAAATTAAAATTAATGTTTATCTAGTTCTTGATTCAGTTTTGAGTTGTCAAGTAATTTTGGAAGATGTTATACATATTTAGGCTTGCCTTCCTAATTTTTGTTGTACTTGCACAGACTGACACAACTCCATTTCATGAGACGGCTTCCAGACAAGGTGAAGCCAATGCAGATCAAGCAGATGAACAACTTAACAATGAGGCAAGTATAATTTTGAAAACTGTTGGTATTTATAAAATTATGAATTTGGTACGTGTTCATAATCCCATTCCTGACATCAGGATACACGAGAGCCTATGAATGAGATCACGAAAGAGACACCTGGTTCTCCAATAGCTCAACAGAATATTGAGACTCCAGTCCTTACTCCAATTCAGACGCAGCAGGTACCTTCTTTAAAAAATTGGACTTTTCAAGTAATTTTTGGAAGCCCTTGTACGTGTTCATTCAACCATTCCTGAATTCAGGAGACTCACGAGCTTATGAATGAGATCATTTCACCAAACATTTCCGACACACAGCCAAATACCCGAGCTCGCAGAAATCTTTTAACAGAGCAAAATAAGGTATTACTTTCATTAAAACCTTTAATAAATACTCAGCAACTATCAAAATGACTGGATATCCTTGAATCTAAACCATCACAGGATGTAGAAAGCAGAGTTCAAAATCCCTTTGAGATCGGAGCAAATGTGGAGATTTCATCACAAGATGACAATACTTGTCATAAATGGTATCCAGGAAATGTGTTGGCAACATATTTGGTTGATGGGGTTGAGATGGTGAAAGTTGAGTACTTCGTCCCGTCTCTGGACGAAAAGAAGAGGAAAAGGAGTGTTGAGACACGTGTATCAATTGACAGAATACGTCCTCAACCACCACCTGAGAGATCTGGAGCGAAGAAAAGTTATGAGCTAATGCAGGACGTGGAGGCGTTCGACAATGGTGCCTGGTGCGCTGGAAAAGTTAAAGTCATTTTGTTTGATGGCTCGTGTTTTGTCTCTTTGAACAATTCTAAAGAACAAATTTACTTCCACCATTCTGAGATGCGAAAACCAAGAAAATGGGTAGATGGTGTTTGGGAGATGACAAAAAAGGTAAAACAAATGCCTTGGATCACTTGAATTGAAAAATAATGTCATTTGTTTAATATCTCGGTATTGATTTTCAGATGGAAGAAGAGCAGACGCAGAGTGTGAATCCAAGTGAAGGAGATGGTGATAAAAAGGTATGAAATATTTATACATCATACTAGGAATTAAGATATAAATGTATCTGAATTTTTGTCATTCAAAAAGGGGAAGGCGAAGGCTGTCGCTTGTAAGAAAAATGAAGCAGCTGGTCCATCAGAAGATGGTGTTGGGAAAATGGCAAAAGAGGTAATAAAAATGAATAAGATCCACTTGAATTGAAGTTCAGGTCAATAGTTTGATATATCGGTTTTGTTTCACAGATAGAAGTAAAGCAGGGTAAGAGTGTGAAACCAAGTCAAGACGATCATGCAAAAAAGGTATAAAAAATATTTTTACTTCATATTAGGAAGGCATTCAAGTATAAAGATAAAAACGATCCTGAATTTTTGTCTTTATTTTTAATTAAAGGGGAAGCCACATGTTGGTAAGAAGAAGAAAGCAAATGCTCAGCCAGTAGATTTGCTTCCTTTTCTACAGCGAGAAGAGAAGAGGCCAATACGACCTAGAAACCCTCCTATACCTGTAACACCTGAGGTAATCCTTCCAATTGATCCATTTGTGACACCTGAATTTCCTCGGTTTTCAAGGCTTACACACTGGATGGATCTACGGGGCATATATCGTGTGTAAGCAACTTTTTGTCCTCGCATAAATATTCCTAATTTATTTTGTAAAAGTTTCGATTGATACTAGTTAATTTTATCAACTACAGACCGTTTTATATCAATGGAAAAGAAATTGAAAAAGAGTTCTTTCAAAAAATGGACGATGCAGAAAACAATCTCAACAAAGAGGTAATCAACACTCTGTTCTGTCTTCTATTTGATTGTGTGATATGTTTAGGAAGAGGTTGAGTTGAGCTATGCTAGATGTCCATGTTATAGCAGTTCTATATGAAGTTTCTAACTATATTGTTACATTGGCAGCACATAAATGTTGCATTTGAAATGCTAAATTGTAAGAGGGTTGAGCAAGGTGCTTGGTTCCGCAACAACAATCTTCCACCAGCATGCTTTGTACCAGTCAAATTCTTAGAAGAGGTTGGGTACGCTTATGAATCTGTCAGGAAGCCACATAAGAAAAAAAAAAGTTATTGGAGGGCTGTGTAGGCGAACTTGTGAAAGGTTTAATACATCCAAAGAAGGTATGGCTGGAAGATGTTGATGTTATATATGGTGTCATTGAAGATAAGTTGAGCTGTCACTATATTGGGGTGGAGATACAATTGATGGACAACACAATCACACTCTTCCATTGTGGTCTTCCAAAAGCAAATATCAAACGTGCTCTTAATCAAATCCAAGAACTGGCAGGTAAAAATATTAGCTAATTTAGAAAATAAAAGTTTGTCACTTGCTGCTTGTGATTGTGATGCATTTTTACATATTCATTTTGTTGTCTGTTGGTGATTGATTTATTGTATAATTTTGGGTATTTATGACAGTGTTGATTAGTGCCATAAAGATGGAACTTCTTGGTGAAGAGGTTAATTTCGAAGATATCAGTCCATTTGAAGTTAAGTTTGCAGAAGGGCTTCCAAAGACAAAATTTCCATACAACTGTGGTATTTTTGTTGTGAAGATGCTGGAATGCAGGTCACTGGGATTGAAGAGCATGGCTAATATAAATGATGAAACTGCGATGGACTTACGAAGCAAGCTATGTTGTGAGATCTTCGACCAGTTTATGGATAAAGATTTCCAGGAAGGTCAAAGGAAGTGAAAATGTCATATTTGTTCTGTTTTCTACACTGTTTTTCTACTTTGATATTAATTATCCCTAACGTTTAAGTTTAAGTTTGTAATGAATTATCCCTAACGTTTTTTTCATTTAGATTGTTATTGAAAAATTTTTAGGATGTATTGATGAATTGTCAAATGCTTATGGTACTTTTAGGATGGGTTTCCAGAAAAAGAGTGAGAAAGCAAAATGCACCAAAGCCTAGCATATTCCTTTAAAGTTTACAAAAAAAATGAAAAAGAAAGTGATCCGATGTTGATTGAACTCGTGAACTCTCGAAAGATGAATCAAAGTGTGCAGCCGCTGTGCCAAGGGTGTTATACTTGCCAAAAGATATAATAAAACGATAATAACTTGTAACTTTTGAATATTTAATTAAAAACAGAAAAAAGTGAAAATATACACAACGGGAATCGAACACGGCTTATTGTGTGATAAGGGTACACTAAGAGTAGAAGGGCTTGCCACTAGGCTATGGTGGATATTCGATATCAGAGTAAATGTGAACTTATTTATTCACAGACGATAGATTTATATGATCTGGATATCATTTTAGGTATTCAGGATAGCTTTCCAAAAACAAATTCCTTTAAAGTTTACAAAAAAAAAATGAAAAAGAATGTGATCTGATGTTGATTGAACTCGTGAACTCTCGATAGATTAATCCAAGTGTGCAGCCGTTGTACCAAGGGTCTTATACTTGCCAAAAGCTACAATAAAACGAAAATAACGTTTGAATATTTAATTAAAAACAAAAAAAAATGTGAGTATACACAACGGGGATCGAACACGACTTATTGTGTGATAAGGGTACACTAAGAGTAGAAGGGCTTGCCACTAGGCTACGTTGGATATTCGATAACAGAGTAAATGTGAACTCATTTATTCACAGACGATAGATTTATATAATCTGGATATCATTTTATGTATTCAGGATGGCTTTCCAAAAACAAATAAGCAAATCAGATAACCAAGTTATAAGAACACTAGGCCAAACCATTACAAAATAGTGAAAAACATTGAACAAGTTTTTTATTTAGGTTGTTAATTGAAGAAACAACACAAGAGAAACAAAAGTACTTATTCATTTAAAATAAAAACTGAAAATCAAACATAATGTGGTCCTTAAAAACATAAAAAGAGAAGACGATAACATGAAATTACTCATGATGGAGCCAACTTTCGCCAAGTTTATCCCAATCAGGGACTTTGACCTTCACATCAGCAAGCATTCCTTCCGCTTCCGAGTGCTCTTCTTTGAGTTTCTCCAACTCAGCAGTTAAATCAAATTTTCCATCAGCTTTGATAATATCTTCAAGCAACTCGATTTGGACAGCAATTGAATTTGCTTTGCTGGATGCAAGATTCCAATCATTCTCAGATAGCCTGTATTCGTTGGACAAACGAAGAAGAGCCCTGTAATGTTCCACAGTTTCCTTCTTCCCCTTCTTGAAACCTTCGGCGGCATCACATCCGTAAACCTCCTCTATGGGACGCTTCATCATCTTCTTTGAACTTCCTTCCATTGAAACTTTGTCCTGCAACAAAATCGAAACTAAGATGTTACGATAAAATAGAAATAGAAAAAAGTTCATGAATTGAATGGAAAATGAGAAAAATCGAAAACTAACTTGTATTGCAAAAGGATATATCAAGCGAAATGAAGTGAGTGAATAAAAGGTCTGATATCGTCCCTTATATTTATAGAACAAAAAGGAACTCTTCGATTATTGAAGTCAGTTAAAATAAACTCTTGATTATTGTGGAACTCTTCGATTATTGAAGTCAGTTACTGAAATAACCAATCATATAACACCCAATCTTGACGAAAAGAAACTCTTCGGTTACTGAGTTACATGATGTCGTTTGGAAGAGACTCTTCGATTCCTGAGATATATGTTTGAACAAAAAAAAAAAAATCACCCATTACTCGTAGGAGAGTCGAATCCGGGTCGAACAAATGTTTCGGTATCATAGGTCTCGTGGTTTAGCCGCTAGGCTGAGGAGAATCATCTGTTAGTTGCTTCCACATAATTGAATTTACCCATACAATTTATAGTATAATACATTGGAAAGATCTTTGATAGTTCAGGATGGGCTTCCGATTGCGACAAATGTGATTCCTGAGATATATGTTTGAACAAAAAAAAAAAATCACCCATTACTCGTAGGAGAGTCGAACCCGGGTCGAACAAATGTTTTGGTATCATAGGTCTCGTGGTTTAGCCGCTAGGCTGAGGAGAGTCATCTGTTAGTTGCTTCCACATAATTGAATTTACCCATACAATTTATAGTATAATACATTGGAAAGATCTTTAATAGTTCAGGATGGGCTTCCGATTGCGACAAATGTGATTCCTGAGATATATGTTTGAACAAAAAAAAAAAAAATCACCCATTACTCGTAGGAGAGTCGAACCCGGGTCGAACAAATGTTTCGGTATCATAGGTCTCGTGGTTTAGCCGCTAGGCTGAGGAGAGTCATCTGTTAGTTGCTTCCACATAATTGAATTTACCCATACAATTTATAGTATAATACATTGTATATTACAAAAGTTGGATGTTACAAAAGTTGGATGGGATTCCAGAATAGTTGAATATTACTGTGTTTTTTTCTAGCAAAGAAGTTTAAACTAAAAATTGAAATGAGATCAAAAGATAATGTTGTATATTACAAAAGTTGTAAGAAATCATACTTATTCAGGATAGGGTTCCAAAAGAAAAAATGTATATGGTCTTGTGCATATCATGTAACCATCAAATAGCCAAACATCCAAATAATAATCGATAAAAATGTAAAAATGTAGAACTTCATCCTATAGGCCTCTGGCATGTGATCTTGTTGTGCCCTCCTGTGCCACATCTGCTGCACTTGTGGGACTGAGATTTAGATCCAGGAACCCCAAACTCGCCAACGGATCTCTTTCTCTTTGTAGGAGGGCGTCCACTTTTCTTTTTGGTAGCTGGAGGTGGGCAAGACAGTTCATCAATATTCTCTGGATAGGTGGACGTTGACAACTCTCCACCAGGATGTATGCTTTCAGCATAAGCTTTAGCCCACGTTTCTGTCAAGTGAGAAGCATCAACAAAACGGTTTTCATCTCTCTTGATATGCTTAGCAGCAGCGATGGCATGGATGCAGGGGATCTTGTCAATGTCGAAAACATTACATGTGCAATGCCGCTTCTCCAAGTCAACAACAAACTTCATTGTTTCATTCTTCACCTCAAACTCGCTTCGATCAACTTGATACACATTCAACAACATTGCGGCCCCTAACCTAGATACCAATTTCTGAACAACTTTTGGAGTAACCAGGTGCTTATGTTTCGCAGCCGCTTCGCGTCGCTCAAAAAACCAAGTGGTCATCGTCAATCTGATAGTTTCAAGGAGAGAGATAATGGGCAACTCACGAGGCATCTTCAACATAGAATTGAGAGACTCTGCAATGTTGGTAGTCATGATATTATACCTGTTCGCAGGCGCATAGCTTCGTGCCCACTTCCTAAAATCAGACTCTTCCAGATACTTAGCCAATTCAGGACATTTATCCTTTATGTCCTTGAAGATTAACCAGAACTCGTGACACGTATAGGCATCAGCAGCGCTTTCCACCAGAGGTAGCAACCCAGTCTTCGCATATGTAGGAGTGATGTTGCGGAGCAGATGGATCCTGCAAATTCCATGGTGAGATAAGGGATATACATCCTCCAACGCTGAAGAAATGGAGTTAGCCCTGTCTGATACAAAAACAAGATCCGAAGCGTCCGGGATCTTCTGGCTCAAACCTCTAAAGAACCATTTCCAAGAGGCGCCGTTTTCTGCGTCAACCACTGCAAAGGCGAGAGGATATAGATGATAATTCCCATCTTGAGCACAAGCTGCCAATAAAGTCCCATTGAATTTTCCCTTCAGAAATGTACCATCTACTGCAATAACTCTCCTCATCAATGAAAATCCCCTTATCGATGGACCAAAAGCCACAAATGCATACTTGAACTTTCCTGCAGCATCAACATGTTGATAAGTCAAGGAACCAGGGTTTGTTTCTGTGATTTTATACAACCACCTAGACAAATTGTAATAGCTGTCTTCAGGAGTCCCTCTAACCAAAATCTGAGCTTCTTCTCTCACTCTCCAAGCTTGTTTGTAATTGATGTGAACACCATGCAGCATCCTGACCTGTTCAATGATCTGTTTCGGTTTGAGACCTTCCTTTTTTTCTCCATAATTGCTGGAAATCAAAGAACCCAACAACTTTGCAGATGCTTGTCTGTGGTTGGCTTTCCTGTGTGTTGTATCGCATGTATGCTCATGAACATACTTTTTAACAACGAAAAAATCTGAAACAGGTAGCTTGATAGCACGCATCCTCCACGTGCAATTTTCATCAACACAACTCAAAAGCACTCTTGACTTGTTAGAAGAGACAGTCTTGTACTCAAACTTCCACTCTAAAGCCCATTTCTTCATCCTCAACATCAACTCTCTCTTTGTCTTAAAATAGCTATTCACCTTAATATCGCCAGCTACTCTCGTGTTTGGTGAAAGTCCAATATGGACAGGGCTAAAATCCGGAAGAGCATTCAGAGGAACTGTAGAAACACCTTCATATAGAAAACTCTGCAAAAGTCAAGTAGTTCTGTAAGGCATAATACTTGATTATGAAGCATATCATGCAAACACAAACAGAAAAAGGGAATTAGGGACAATGTACCTGTTTTTCACTCTGCACAGTAGGAAGAATCACTGGATTGGCATTCAATGGAACAGTAGAAGCAAATGTATCAGAAGCTTGAATGTTACAGCTAGCTGAATCAGTACTAAAATCCGGAAGAGCATTCAGAGGAACTGTAGAAACACCTTCATATAGAAGACTCTGCAAAAGTCAAGTAGTTCTGTAAGGCATAGTACTTGATTATGAAGCATATCATGCAAACACAAACAGAAAAAGGGAATTAAGGACAATGTACCTGTTTTTCACTCTGCACAGTAGAAAGAATCGCTGGATTGGCATTCAATGGAACAGTAGAAGCAAATGTATCAGAAGCTTGAGTGTTACAGCTAACTGGATCAGTACTAACCTGCATAAGTCAAGTAGTTCTGTAAGGCATAATACTTGGTTATGAAGCATATCCTGAAAAGTCTAAGAAAAAATCATACAAACCTTAACACACAAACGACAGGTTCCATCAAATGCTCTAGTCTTGGAAATGAAAGTTCTGAGCTGACGAGTATTACCTATCGAGAGTGGGGGGAAACTTTCAATAATACATTTCATATCCAATGAAAAACCATAACTCAAACTGATTTCTTCCTCTTTAACACTAAAATCTTCAGAGACAATCTTCATCAAATCTTCATACAGTAGATCTTCTTCTATGGAAATGATTGATGCATTCCTCTTCAAATCAACAAGAAACTCCCACTGGAGAGATTCTTTTGAGATCCATTGTCCACAGATGCACAAAACTTCCATTGTTCTACAAAATCAACTTCAAATCATCAACAAATGAATAATATATAACAAAACCTAGATAATGTATAACAAAATGAAATGATTCAAACCTTAATCAAATCAGACACACGAGAGAGAGAATGAGATGAATAGACGTAGAAACGACAGATCAATTGAGAAACGACGACGACGATAAATAAACGGAGAGACGACGACGACGATAAATAAACGGAGAGACGACGACGACGGATCAACGGAGAGGCGAAGACGACGACGGAGAGACGACGACGACGACGACGACGGAGAGACGACGACGACAAGGACGGGGAGACGACGACGGAGAGACGACGACGACGACGACGGAGAGACGAGAAGAAGAAGCGATGAAACGAGGACGGCGACAAATTGATTTCAAATTTGTTTTTTAAATTAGTTAAAGAAGGGGGCATAAGGGTAAATTGCCCCTTTAATGAAACCTATTTTTGTGAATTCTGATCCTGAGTGCTAGTTTGGGGAGGAAAACTTCATTTAGTGTTCTTTGTGTCATTTTCTCTTTATTTTATGCCTAATCACCTACCAAAGCGCGTTACTTTCTTCATTTATTTTTGTAAGTTGTTAGATTTTCTCGATCAAAATATATAATTTTTCTATTATAATTTTTAAATAGAGTAATTTTATTCTAAAGGTGGATTTACTCTGATGATTGTCTCTATAGTTGAGTTATTCTATTATAGAGAAAAATATAGAAGAAGGATATTATTTTTTTCTCTAAACATAAAAGAATAGCATTCTTTTTATATTTTCTTCAAAAATAATATTCTTTTATATTTTCTCTATAACAAAACTATATAGAAGAATATTTTCATACCATTAGGACATCAAAAATGTTTTTGTATAACATTGAGTTTTATTCTATTATAGAGAATCAAACTCAATGTTATTAAAGAATTACAATATTTTAGAGGAAATATTTTAATACCATTAGGACGACAGAAATTTGTACAGCTGGTTTCTAAAATATTATTCAAATATTAGTCCATTTAATCAAAGTATTGGTAATCTCATGAATCATGATTCACGTGAATTGATTCGAGTTGTTGGATCTCAAAATATTGCTGGTATAATATACTCCTTCTGTTTTATAAAGGTGCAAATTCGAAAATAAAAAATTGTTTCAAATAAATATATTTTTGTATTTTTTAATGTATATTTTATTTACTAATAATGATCAGTTGTAAATTTCAAAAAAGGAAAATTACATAGATTATAGTCATATTAGTTTAGAATTATAAAAAAAATCACAAAAATTATGTATTTATTACTGAAATTTAATATATTTTATTAATATGTTTGAAAAATCTAAAACATACTTTATTTTAAGATAGATGGATAGAGTATATAGTAAACGAGTCACATTTGTTTCACCCGCTATCAATTGGTCTCAAAAGCCTGTTTCAAAAAAAAAACTATTTTTTAGAAAAATGGCACACTTGATGGGTTTTTATTTAGATGTTATTATTTTAAATTGTTTTCTTAATCTTATTATTTATTTCCTGATATTATGTGATTTAATTATAAAACTACTATAATTCCACTGAGTAACAGTTTTATCATATTATCTTGAAAACATTGATTTTAGGATAATTCTTTTAAATTTTTTTTTAAATTTTTTTGTCACAAAATAGTTTCTAAAGAGGAGAATTACCGAAATATTTCCTTTTTAATATGAAAATTTTAATTTTTTAATTTTTTTTTTAATTTAAAATCATATTCTCAAAACTTCACTTTTTAATATGAATCTGTAAAATTGATGACAAAAAAAAAAAAAAACTCTGAACTCTAAATTTATATTAGTTAATCATAGGATATAAATGTATTTTAAATCCTTTAATAAAATTTATTTTAGTGATTTTCTTATTTGATAGCTAGCTATTTTTGTGAAAATAAACTAAAATGGACAATCCTAAATAATTTCTATTAATTTTATCAACACCACTAAAACAATGAATTAAAGTATTGGGGATGACATGATTCACGTGTAATCTCACCGGTTGGTGATAAATAATATATGCAGCAAATTAGAGAAAATACGAGATACTAGGATTTGCTTCCTCGGCTATCAATGACGCTAAACGTGATCGAGAAGGTACGAATCAGCCCTGCTACCACCTCGTCTGATGACGACTCAGTCAACTCCTCCTTCAGTCTCCCTCTAAACCTTCTTCGAGTTAAGCTGGATAAAATACCATCCTAACCAGCGAGTCATCTTCTACAGACTCACCGAGTCATTATCCGAGACATTCCACGCTCACGTCCTCCCAAAGCTCAAGCTCTCCCTCTCCCAAGTCCTCCGCTACTACCTCCCTCTCACCGGGCGCCTCACGTGGGACCCACAGGACACAAAGCCGTGCGTCACCGTCTCCAAGCACGACACAGTTGCGTTTACCGTCGCGGAAACGGACGCAGACTTCCCCTTTTTATCCGGCGATGGACTACGTCCGGCTGCGGACCATCGTCCATTGTTACCCGAGTTAAAAATCTCCGATGACTCCGCAGCCTTGCTTTCCGTGCAAGTCACGTTGTTTCCCAAGCAAGGGTTATGCATCGCATCGCACCACTCTAGTCATGTTCGTTTGGTTGCCGCAGGTTTCGGTGTCAGCGGCAGCGTCAGCGACGGCGACAGCGTCAACGTTGACGACAGCGTTAATGAGGACAGTTGTTGTTCGTTTCGCAGACGCTGACGCTGCCACATATTATATCGCGACCGCAGGTTTTATCGGCGTCAGCCGCAGGACGTGAGTTCGGACGCGGCGTCAGACACAGCTTCCTGCGTCAACGAAACGAACAAGAGTTGACGCAGAATGTTGACGCTGTCGCTGCCGCCGGTACCTCGGCAACCAAACGAACAGCCTTTCTGTGAACGACGGTACAACGTCAGAGATGTTTATTAAATCTTGGGCTCATATTTGCAGACTGCAACAACATAGTAACAACGCCACGGAGTTTCCTCTTCTTCCTGAGAATCTATCTCCAAATTTTGATCGTACCTCGGCCATCAATGTTCCATCCGGACTCGAATCGAAAATGGTTGAATTTGTGTCCTTTGGGGACAAGTTTAAAACCCTGAAGCCAACTCCCAGCGAGTTAAGCCCCGAGGTTGTCCGTACCACTGTTGAGTTGACTTCGGAGAACTTAGAGAAACTCCGGGAACGAGTCAAGATCGAATCAGCTCGCTCTCGGCCCCTGGAGCTTCACTTGTCAACCTTTGTCCTCGCATATGCTTACGTGTGGACGTGCGCGGTGAAAGCGCGTGGAGGCGACCCGAACAGAACAGTACGTTTTAGGTATTCAGCAAACTTTAGGGCTCGGTTAGACCCGCCACTTTCTGCTACATACTTTGGCTCATGCGTGTTTCCTGTAGGTTGGTTCCAATACGAAGCGAGAGCGTTTTTGAAAGAAGATGGCTTTGTTAAAGCAGTCGAGATTCTAAGTGATTCAGTCAAAGGTTTGGCTTCGCAAGGGGTAGAGTCACTCTTTGAGAACTGTGTGGAGGGAACGAAGAAAATTAAACCGGGTGAACAGTTCGGATCGGTGGCTGGGTCAACCCGGTTAGGGATAAACGGGACAGATTTTGGATGGGGCAGACCTGTTAAAACCGAGTTTGTGTCCATTGACCGAAGTGGATCATTCTCTATGTTGGGAAGGAGGGATGAGTCAGGTGGTGGTGTGGAGATTGGAATGTGCTTGACGAAGAGCGAGATGAATACTTTTCTTCCTTTATTTAAAGATGGCCTAAGCAATTAAGGCTTTAAAAGTGAGGCCTAAGCATCATCTCACCCAAGACATATCGTGGACTACATTCCCTTGGATCTGACGTATTATTGTTGTATGGTTCTTCTTTCGATTAGTTACTCATTTTTATTTCTGTTCCTTTTAAGTTTTACATTCATTGTAAGCTTTCAGTGGGTTTTGATTTATATAATAAAGGTTGTAACTTGTAAGTTTGATTCACTTATGTAATTCTGGACTGATAAAAAATTCAGTTTTTTTTCCTCCTAGTTTTAGTCCAAACCACTTATCAAATTACATAATTTTATAAACGTATATTTACAAATGTAGAAAGAATAATGAAATGAAATGAACAAAAGTAATCATACTTTAACCTAACTATAAATCAGAAGAACAATTGTCGTTTAATTTAGAGAAATTGTTACAACTCAATATGTTTATTAATAAACAAAAAAAATCGAACTGAGAGAATTTTCTCTCTAATCCTCTAACCTTCTTATCAAATTTCATCTTTCAGAAGGTTATGAGTTGATTTAAGGGAGAGAGAGTCCGTTGTTTTTGTGTACCGGTTTCGGTGTTTCCGACCGGTCTTGGACTCCGGCGTTGCATCAGCTCTTCCGATGAACGTCCGGCTTTGCTTCTGGGAAGCGGTGGCTTCCATAGCACCGTCTTCGTCGGCTTTTGTCTCCGGGAGGTGATGGTTTTCTCAACATCGCTTTCGCCGGCTCTCTTCCGGGGTTCTCCCGATATCTCGATCTGCGATTCCGGGCTTATCTGTTTCCTGCCTCTCGATCTGATACTCTGATGGTTTCTTCATCCCCAATCGTTTGGGTTATTGCATCTTCAAGCTTAGATAGATCAATAAAGATGTCTGTTGTTCCATGCAAGTAAGTCGGAGGTTTGAAGATCGATTGTAGGCGGTTGAACTCTTCGTCGATTCGTAGATCTGCCACATCTGACTTCGCGGCTCGAGCTTTGGCCTTGACTGTTCTGGTTGAACGGTTCGTCTCGAGTTCGTCTTCGCCGTCGACGGTGATCCGTCGTGTCTCCTTGCTGGCTCCGGGAGAAGATTGAAGGCTCTCATCAGGACGCGTGTTCATTGGTCGCCGGGCGACCGGACACGTGGTGGGGTGAGTCGGATTTCTTCTTCAACGGGTTTTCCCTTTGGACTTACGGTCCAAGGTTGTATTGTACAGTGGCCCAGTTTGTTCTTTTGGGCTTTTGTTTCATTGTTATATCGGGCTTTGTCCCTTTTGGGCTTTGATCCAATAATAAAATTCAAGATGACAAAAAAAAAAAAAAAAATCGAACTGAATTTTTATACCTAGGATTATATGTATAACAAATATAATAATATTTATTATTTAACATATTTTTAACTTAATTTATATATTTATTATAAAACTATAAGAATGAAATATTAATTAATACTATAATATAGTTATTTTATAAATATTTACATATGTGCTTTAATTTTTTAGAATTTCCAGGTTTATTTGCTAATGCAGGTCTAATTCCACATGCACAGTTTCTTTTGTTTTCTATTTTTTAAAACATATGTAAATTATAATACATTTACAACTCTAAAATAATGAAAAATATAAAACTAAAGATAAATCAAATATCTCATTATCATAGTTTTATAAATATTTACTGCAAACTCGTCTTGCCTAGTGAATTTGATAAAACCACACAAACTCGCTCAGTGTATATTTGGATACAAGGAATAGTTTGTGTAATCAACTATAAGTAGACAGCGGACCCAAAGTAACATAAACCATTATCTCATACATAAAAGGAAAGTTTAAACTAAAAACGTCAAGAACAAACATTAAGAAATCCTCAGAAAAACCAAAAAAGAAAAAAAGAGAAGGGAAGCATGTATTGTATAACAGGTGGAATCTATCCATAAACATCATCAACTCTTTGGGGATGCCTTAGGCGGTCCAGCAGGTGGAGCAGTCTGCGAAGCCGGCGTACCACCACCACCACCAGGGGCAGTAGTTCCAGCAGATCCATCAGAAGAGTAACCGCCAGCAGCAGGAGGTTGTGCGTATCCTCCATAAGACCCATATCCCTGAGGTGCTTGGCCATACCCATATGCTGGAGGCTGTCCATAACCCGATGCAGCTGGTTGTGCATACCCATAGCTTCCAGGAGCACCAGGAGACTGCTGGTTCTGAGCATAAGCCGGTGGTTTCCCAGCTGGTGGTGGTGCTCCATATCCAGAACTGTACGCCGTTGGTGGCAGGCTGCTGTAACCAGCTTGAGAAGTCGGAGCAGCTCCATACCCTGCTTGACCAGTGCTACCTTGAGTAGGCTCTTCACCAGTTGGAGCCGACGATGCCAGAGCGGCTTGAGATGTATCTTCCTCTTGACCCGGGTTAGCGGTGCTGCCGTAACCACCCTGTTGCTGGTCATACCCAGCTTGGCCATATCCTGATTGCTGCGAGGTATTATAACCTCCATACCCATCTTGCTGGTATCCCTGACCAGCTTGGCCATAACCAGAAGCATTCTGGTAGTAACTGTACGGGTCTGTTGGTGGAGCTGAGCTTCCCCCAGCGTTTGGTGCCTGTGACTGCTGCTGACCGTAATAATCATAATCACCTTGTTGAGGGTAGCCAGCTGAAGTTTGTTGAGGGTAACTTCCGTAAGGTGACTGACCATACTGAGGTGGACCCGGATATGCTCCCTGTTGCATGTAACCATAACCAGCCTGTGCTGGCGGACCACTAGGTGGTGCCCAGCTTGATGGTGGGCGGGCTTGATAACCCTGTTGTTGATAGCCTCCACCCATTGACGAATTTCTCATACGGTTCTGCATAAAACAAACCAATGAAATAATCATAGATAACTTCAGGCAAAAAAGAGAGGCAACAATACAGTGTAAAAACACATGAACAGAGATGCAGAGACATATAAACGGATAAAAATACTAGATCAAGAGAGGCCTACACAGTTGTCATCTACCAATATCTGTACATACAGGATCAACCAAGATCATATCATACTCTAGAAGGGTATGGTGATGCCTACATACCGTACTGATTGGTGAATTTATTGGGTTACTCCTGCAGAAGCCCATCCCTTTCCCTATCCGAGGTAAAATAGGTGCAAGAGAAACCACAAATACTATACAAGCTTTTGCAGATAAACGCAACATATATATAACTGAAACCTATATTCTTGAAGGCAAATTTTGCATAGCAAGATAATGTAACACAGACTAAAGAATAGTGTTTAAACAATATAAATACTCATGGAAACGTATTAGCAGAGTCTATGGGATGGGTATAGTACATTATGGCTAGATGGTTCTACTAAAAACAAATCCAGGAAGAGTTAGAGGCAAGCAGAATACAAAGAATTCTAGGTTAGCAAAATATTTGACACAAGAAAATGGCTAATAGGTCTTCAAAGGTTAGTCGCCCACCTTTGGTGATAACCTGATGACTGTAACAAGATGTTACACCTGAACGGAACTGATTATTGATAAAACGGAGTTGGCGCAGTGTAACAAAAAGAATATAATATATATTATACAAACCTAAAACCCAAAAAAATTATCAGATAGATAACTATTTTATAAATACTATCACAGCAGGTCAGACTGAAACTGTCCAGCAACCTCACAGTATGTCTGCACTCTGCATATACACCATAACATAGACAACAGAATTCTCCGTAACGAAAACATCATTTGAAAAGAGAATGCCGAGAGTATAAATATCTTGGTAACAATGGAAGTTAGAAAGAACGATGCTACGCACATTGTACATTTGGATTCTTAAAATTTAAATTGAAAAGTGGATGCAAGAAAAGGGCGATAAAAACTGTCAAAAGAAAGATAGTAACAGTGGTAAGAAATTAGTGAAGGAAGGTACTGGAAAACAATGAACAGCGGAAGAAGCAACATATAATCGCTTACAACTCCAGTAACAAGGTGAAAGTAAGGATTATCAAGATGAATTATCATTTTGCAAGTCAAGAAAATCACAAGATTGTGAACGTTCCCCTGCAAATAAGCGGAAGAGAAGAACTACGGACTTTATAGTAGATGCAGTTATCATGAAATGAAGGCATAAGAAGAATATGAGAACAATGAGTACTTTAGCTGCTGATACATTCATTTACTACGTGACACTAGTCTAAACAATATCACCCATCACCTAGAATTATATCCCATGCTTAACATTTACAGATTAAGGAATATGCTAGATAATCCTAAAACTGATGACAAATAAATTATGCAATCACAACACAATATGTAGAAAAATAGACACTGCAGAAGCCAGACACAGTCCATAGCAAACAAAACAATCAAACATACCTCGCCACTGAGAATTTCATTAACTAATTGCTTAGCATGTTCAATCTGATCGGTGGTCCCATCAATCTGCAAAGTTCTCTCTGGAGTAGGGTCTCCAGGGGGCAAATGCAAAGGAATAACCTGCAAACAATTAAAACAGCTCTAAACAACTGCAGGACACAAACAGAAGCTTGCTTATATGAGGCAGTTTCACAAACCTGAATACGAGCTCCAGTATTAGCTTGCATAGACTTGATTGTCTCACCTCCTTTACCAATCACCAAACCAACCTAGAGCAGTTCGTGGGGTTACATAACAAGACACACCTTACAATAAAATATCTCAATCTCCAGAGCACTAACTACCTTGTTATTAGGAATCTTCATAACAAACTGATCAGCTCCCGGCTGTCCACCCATCCTACGAGAGCCGCCTCCACCTGAACCTGCTCCGCCACCTGTCTCAGCCTGAAAAAGAACAAATTTAACCATTAGTAATCACTTTTCTATCACAATAATAAACAAGTAGTAATAGTAGTCATACATCTTGAAGGACTTCATTGATCAACTCCTCAGCCCTAGAGATCTGATCCGGCGTGCCGGTAAGGTCAACAGTCCTGGTAGGAGCATTAGGGTCAGCATCCATATCTCTCGTAACCTGAATCTTGGCTCCAGACTGAAGCTGAAGAGACTTAATCGTCTCCCCACCTTTACCAATAATAACTCCAACTCTCATATTCGGAATATCAATCTTCTTCGTAGTCGCCGTGAAGCTACCGTACGAAACAGGTATCGAAGACGTGTTCGACATCTGCCTCCCCTCTGAAAACCAAAGATCAGATCACAAAATCGAATCCAATCGAGAGAGAGGGATGAGAGGAAGATTGTTTCAACGTACCAGAAGAGTACGAAGAGCTAAACCCCTTGTCGCCGCCGTAATCGTAAGAGGAGGCGTTATCGACGCGGGGACGCTTCGCGTCGGCGCTGTTGAGGAGACGAGCGGCGATCTCTTGCGCCTTCTGTTTGGCGATCTGGATCTCGTCCATAGGAGGAGGAACGCTGTTGTAGGAAGACGGCGGGGGGACGGCGGAGGGATCGGGAGAGGCGGATGGGATCGGACCGGAGGAGAAGCCGGTGGGTCGACGAGTCGACGGAGGAGGAGGAGGAGGAGCGGTCTGCTCTTCGTATTTGCGCTTGTTGGAGTATTGAGATTCGTCGGCCATGGTTGACGATAGAAACCCTAAGAGAGGCGGAGATAAGGAGAAGGAAAGAGTGAGGTCTTAAAGATACACACGCGTTTATATATATATAGTATATTTCACGACGACAAACCATGGCAATAAGAGATAGTATATTTTAAATAAATTAGCATTAAAATTTTATTTTTGTAAGATTTAATCTTAGTTTTATTGAAATTTAAATAAAATAAAATAGTTAAACCAAATCAAAAGAAAGAATACTACAAAATAATACGTTTATGGTTTTATTTTATTCTATACCATGAAGTTAAAATATTCAAGTAATAATGTACAAACATAAACTATTTTTAAATAAAATAATATTATATTTAAAATTATTATTTATGTACATGGCATAGGAATATTATTTTATTGGAGTTTATATATCTAAAAATAGACATATTTAAAACTAGGTGATAAGAAAAATATTTAAAATAAATGATCATTAAATATAATATAATATAAATTAAATTAACAATATTTTTATAAAGTTGCTCAAAAAATACTTTTTATAAATTGTAATTTGACTCTATTGAAATTTAAACAAAATCAAGTTGAAATTGTTAAACCAAATCAAAAGAAACAAAACTTTAAAATGCATTTATGATTTTATTTTTTACAAACTGATAAAGTAAAAATATGAAAAATATTAATTTCACAATGTAACTAAAAGTTTATTTTGAAATAGAAAGAATATTATACTTAAAGTTATTTTTTATGTGTATGGTGCAGAAAAACTCTTGATCCTAATAAGAAGTTCAAAATTAAGTTAAAATTAAATGTTTGCATAAAATATCAATCGTAGATCATTTGATTTTGTTCACCAAAATTTGTCTTAACATATATTGCCAATAAATTTTCATGTGCATGGTTGCTTAATTGCTTTTACTTATATGTCTTGAGCTGCCTAGAGAGTGTTGTGATTGTCTACGATCTCTAGGTTGTGGAAGTAGCCAACTTTGACAAATCATTCGTCTACCAAATAACTAGAGCCTATATATGTCATTGTAAACTATGCAAGTCTGCTACTTCACCACTCCATGTCTGTTTCAGTTAAAGTTAAAAAAAATTCAGCGGAAGTAGTCAATTTTGCCAAAACCTTCGTCTAGCCAATGACAGAGCCCATACATGTTGTTGTGTGCCATCCAAAACTATGCAAGTCTACTACTTCACCACTCCATTGGGCCTCACCCGCATCAGTTAAAGTTGAAAATATTTCAGTGGATCAATATCCAACTAATGAATGGTATCCTAAACTTAAATACCAATTTTCAATTTTCTGATCCTACAATTTATTTATTAAATATATTATTTAAAAAGTATGAACTTGTAAGTAAATAAATAAAATAGTGATCTCAAATTGGTTGTCCTCGAAATCAGATATAGGAGTCTGATACCTCAAGTTATCATGTTATTATTGATTTGTACAAACCCCAAAACTAAAGATTCTAACATCCGGTTAGGTTGTACATTTGCTACGTACATATAATAATGGGACATTTGCTAAAACCAACCCAAATATTAAAGTCAAATGTAAAAGTATACCCCATTTTCAGTCAAATGCAAAACCAACCTAAAGGAGTAGTGAAAGTACTATTTAACCCTTATGACCAAACAAAAAACAGAAATGTATTTTACGTTTCTATCCTTTGGAAGTCTACACGTAATAAAAGAAGTCTACATATATATAGACTTCTTACGAAATCTACCTTATAGACTTGTTTTGTAGTCTACACTCTAATTTGATCTAATAATTTAATTTTAAAAATGTATAAAAATAATTATTGTGATATTTTTAACTAATCATCAATATAATGGATAATATGAAGTAAATAAATTAAAATTTCATATAATCGAACAATTTTGAAGAATATATACTAATTTGGTTATCATGTGTTAGACTATGTTCATAGTTTAGAAACAAAAAGGTTCTAACATGTTATGTCTTTTAGTAGTTGATTTCATAGGGTTAGATTTTAGATTTTGTTTTTTTTTTGTTTTATTAACTTAAATCTGCATATTAATGTTTAGTAGTTTATATTTTGTATAAATGAGACTTTTTGATTATCGAGCAAAACATTTAGGGTTTGAGATTTGTGGTTTAGAGTTTCGTAGACCTACAATAAAGTCTATTTATCTGAAGACGTCTTTTTCAGTCTATATTTTTCAATTTGTTTTACAAAAAATCATTATATTTAAACTAAGTTAAGTTCCTTACAAATAAAAAAAGTGAAATCATATACTATAACTATTAAAAAATAAAGAAATAAATTTAATAAATCATATATTAAAATTATTAAAATAATAAAGAATAAACAACAATAATTAAATTATTATAGTAGACTTCCAAAAAGTCTACTATGTTATAGTAAGATCTACTCCAAAATTTTAATTTAGTAGACTTCAAACGAAGTCTACAGTATCGTAAATTTTAACCTAGTTACATTTTTGTCTCCCTATATAAACAAAATTTATACAATCTCTCTCTAAAGTGGCTGCACAAGTTTTTAAAACTCTCTCCCTTCTCTCTAAAACTCTCTCTTCTCTCTAAAATTCTCTCAATTGTTTCTAAAACTCTCTCATTATCTTCTTTCTCTCTAAAATTTTCTCAAGTCTTTCTCACAATATTATCTTGTCATTTTAGATATTATGATTCATGTTTTTTTTATCTTCTCCTTTAAAAAATGTAAGTTTTAGATCTATAGATTTTAAATGTGTATTTTTATGTTATTTATTTCTCACAATATTATCTTTTTTTGGTAGGTATTATCACTCATGGATTTCATATTCTCCTCTAAAAATGTAAGTTTTAGATTAATAGATTTTAAATATGTATTTACATGTTTATATTCAAATAAATTTATAGATCAAGCTCTCTACATTAATTTGCTACTAGTTTACCTTATAAATTCTATTATGTAAAGTATTTTCAGATTTAAAATTATTTTTACATTTCAAAATATATAGATTTTTTCAGATCTGAAAATTATCAGACAGTGTAGACTTCTAAAGAAGTTTACTAAAGCTTGCAGACTTCATATGAAGTTTACTAAACCACAAAGTTTAAGCAGACTTCATTGGAAGTCTACAAAAATATGACTTTAATTTTTTTTCTATGTTTTTTTTATAATTTTATCTTATTTTGCAGGTATTTTGTTCCATAGTTGTTCTCTTCTCCTCCTAGAAATGTAAGGTTTACATCTATAGATTTAAAATATGTGTTCTAGTATTTATATTCAAATAAAGTTACATATTAAAATTCATATTAATATGTCTTTAATTTATAACTATTTTGTCTATTAAATCATGTTTTTAAAAGTTTTTTAGATTTAAACTTATTTCATATTTTTAATGTATTTATTTTTCAGATCTATTTTTTTTTTGATAGAGTAGACTTCATTTGAAATCTACTTAAAACTTACGGCTGGTAGACTTCAAATGAAGTCTACTAGCCTTGACTTTTAAGCATATTTCATTAGAAGTTTACTCAAATATGATTTTAATTTTTATCTTATTTTTCATAATTTTATTTTATTTTGCAGGTATTCTCTTCCAATGTTTTCAAATCATCTTCCCAAAAATGTAAGCTTTCCATATATTCATTATAAGATATTTTGTGTTTATAATGAACTAAATTTATAGATTCATACATTATCTTTTTGCTGTGTTACAAGGATGACAAAAAACCATTTTTGAAATATTTTTCAGAACAAAGTATTTTCAAATTTTCTAAATGCACACTTTTAGATATGAAAAGTTTTTATTAGTGTAGACTTCAACTAAAGTCTACTAAACAATAACTTTATGTAGACTTAATAAAAAGTCTACTAAAATATGATTTCATTTTTAATCTTATGTTTTTCTCATAACTCTATCTTATTTTGCAGGTACTTTTTCCAAGACTTTATTTGAGGCATCAAGATTATGAAAAATCAAGCATACTCAAGAACACTTTTTTAAAATATTGCTCTGTAATAACTTTCATAATAAAATATTAAATTTTAAATAAATTTTTAATGCATAATCTATAAACATTGTATTCATTTTTTGTTGTTTTCACTTGTATGATATTATTAATTTTTTGTTAGATATCAATTTTTTCACAAGATCTAATCAACCAAACAAGTAAAACCACCATAAGCTAAAATAATAACTAACACACATGTGAAAAGAAGAAAATCTATACCAAATTTTCCCAAAAATTTTCAAGAGTAACACTAATCAAAACAATTTGCAATAAGTATCAAGTGTATAATTATAACACATTAAATTGTAAAATTCATCCAAGACCATTAAAATTTTACTAACATACACTGTAAAATAATTAAATCATGAAAAATATGATGAATAATACACAAATACACTTTTAATAGAATTTACGACGTAGACTTCAACTGCAGTCTACATTTGTAGATTTACAAAAACGTCTACACTTATTATCTAACATATAGTCAATCCAAAAAATTTTAGTGTATTTGGCGCAGACTTGATACACAAAGGCGTACAAAGTGTGTCTTAGATAACTCGATCAAGTTCCGTACTTGTCGATTATTCGTGACAGGCATAAGAGGAGTATTTGCCTATTCAGAGTCATTTGCTTTAAATGATGTTTGGTAAGGAATAGGTTAGCACCATCTTCTCAATTTTGTTGTTCAGATCATAATCTTCTTGTGTCATTTCAAGAAGTTTACCATGTGTACAGCCATCATGCACAAGGAACATTATTCAACCTTTCTGATTCTTCATCTTTTTTGAATATTTTGTCACCCAAAATGTATTTGGCCCATGCTTCACACTCGCTATAAGTTTCCAACCACATCCTTGAATACGACACTTAGCCACATACAGAGTTTTCGTTGTCTTATATGCTGAGAATATAAATTTATATTCCACATCCACCGACTTCAGCTTTGAAACAAGCTTAGCCTTACTAGCAAAACTATAAACGAAGACTTACAAATACGTCTACAATTATTAGCTAACAACATTGTCAAATCAAATGAATTATACCTTCATAATTATAAAAAAATTTCTTTTCAAAATCACTCAAACCCATTAGGATTAACTAACACACACTGTCAAACAAAAAAACTAGAAAAAAATTAATGAATAATACACAAATTCACATTTTTATAGATTTTTCTATGCAGACTTAATATTCAGTCTCTGAAGATGTAGACGTTCTTTTCAGTTTACAGATGTAGACTGTCAAATAGGTCTACTCTTTGGGTTGGTTTTTGCAATTGACTATTTTACGGGTTGCTTTCTATAGTTGAATAAAAGTTGTGATTTTGTACATGTAGACTTTCATTTCAGTCTACAATTTAAAAAGGTTACTTTTTGCAATTGACCAGAATTCATCCAAAATTTGACTTTCCGAACTAGGCTTCATATGTAGTCTACATGTTTGAATTTTTTTGAAAGAGGTTAGTTTTGCAATTGACCAAGTTTGACTTCCAATCAGTAGATTGAAATGAACGTCTACGGGTGTGTAGACTTCTTGTGAAGTCTACTCTCAAATCCGACGGGTTGGTTTTGCATTTGACCAAAATAAAAAAGTAGACTTTATACGCAGTCTACATTTTTTTTTTAAGATACGAAGACTGCTTATGAAGTCTACAATTTAATAAATTTTTGATTGTTTTTTAAACTTTTTGGTCAAACACAAAACTAACCTATTCCACGAAGTCAAAGTTTTGGTCAAATGCAAAACTGACCTTTTATAGATTTCGTTGGCAGTCTACATTTTGTAGACTTCCATTGAAGTCTATTTTGAAAAGTCAAAAGTTTGGTCAAATGAAAAACTAACCTCTTTTAGGTAGACGTCTTAGTAAGTCTACCGAAAGTTTTATTTTTGTTGTCAAAGGTAAAGACGGAGACTACTGGAGAAGTCTGCGTTAGAAAAAAAATTTGTTTGGTCAATTGCAAAACTAACCCGTGCTTTGACAAATAGACTGCATCGTAAGTCTCCACGGAGGCGTAGACATACAAAACGGTCTACCGTCGCGACATAGATCTGAAAAAGAACGAAAATCATGTAAATATTTACCTTTTTCCTGTGTAAAGCTTGTTTCCAACCTTTTCAACCGTCAAAACTCCAAATATGAGCAAAAAGAAGCATCTTTATCGATTCACTAATGAAAAAAACTCGAAAATATGAAGTTTGTGATTATGAAAATGATAGTTATGAGAGTTTTTTAGATGGAAATGTAGAGGAGATGAGAGGAAATGAAGTTTTTTGGGTTAGAATGAGAAGAAAAAAATAGTTGAAAATTGAATTCTAGAGCTTTAGAGCTCAAAAATGGTGGTTCATGGTGGTTGAAAAAATTGATGATGATGGCATTTTTGTAAATAAGAAGAAATAGTTAGGGTGTATTTGGTTTTTTGTTAATTTCGAAATTAATAAAAAAAATAAATAAAAATGGTAATTTTGTAAATAATTTAAAAACATAAGGATAGTATGGAAATTTTATTGATGAATAGTATGGACAAAAAAAAAGGGGTTGGTTTTGGATTTGACTTGAAAATATGGGTTGGTTTTGAAAAACACCCTATAATAATTGATATTATTGTTATCTGTAAAATTATCAAAATCATGTTTTGTAGTTTTTGATTATTGATATTTAAAATCAGAACTGAATTAAAATGATTTTATATTTTACAAGTCTTTAAATAAAGTAATTTGCAATGTACAAAAGCTCTTTATTTTATTTGTGCTAAAAGAGGAACTAAAAAAACTTAAACCAATTATATTTAATGTAGAATAAAATATTAGCATATGGAAATTTAAGGTGATTATAATGCAAGTATGTATTTTGTAAATAAATATATGTTATTCTTGATATGAGATAAATGACATAAAAAGACAAAAAACTTATAAACCATACATACTGTTCAATACATGAAAAGCCTTGGTTTATTGTCCTGCTACCTATTTGGTGAAACCTAAAATGAAAATTTTAAATATATTAGTCATTATATATATACAAGACAATACTTTTTAATCGTAGATCTTTCTGATCGTAATTTCCTGAGGTGACCCAAATTTGTGATAAGCTGAGCATCTCTTTGTTCAATGGTTGGATCCCCACACGCTTATTGCAGCCTTTACCCCAAATTAAATTAGTATATTAGTAATATGAAATTTGTAAAGTAATATATAGAAATTAAATTCTAAAGTGTGCCAAAAAAACATTTTATACTTTAGATTTCCTTTCTTTTTACTTTGTTTTACTTCAAATTTCCTTTATTTCTACTTTAATTTTCCTTTCTTTTACTTTTAAAAATAATTGTATTTTTATAAGTGTTAGACCTATTTGGCATGTAAATCAATTTGTGAATTATATAAAAGCAAAAAAAAATTGCATATCATAACCGGCTTTAAAATATGTATTTAAAACCGAATCATATTAAATTGTATGTTTCATAAACAAATACATTAGGAAATAGTCCATTTTGTAAAAAATATCAAATGATAAATGAGTTATCTAATAAATAATTTCATTGTTTCAACATCCAAAATGATTAGAAAAGATCAACATAGTTTACCAACAATTAAAAATATGATCACTCATAAATTAAATACTTAGAATAAAAAAATATTTGTGTGGTCGCAATTATCAAAATTTAGTTTTCCCTAAAACAAAGATCTTAACATGTTGGTATTATCTAACACTACTAAAAGCCCGATAACAAAGCTTCTGAGTGTGTCCACGTTGGAGTGGAAAATCGACCAATAATATTACACCATTCGTCCATCTCATCATCGATTTGGTTTGATTGGGCTTCATCTGGATTCGGTCTGTTTGGTCTCCAGTTTAAAGCCCAAATTCATTTCTGTCTTGATAGCAATTGTTAGTCGTAAGTCGTAACCCTACCTACCTTTGTTCTTCTCTTACCTTTCGGCTTCTACAACTTCGATTTCTTTTCTCTCTGGAACCGTTTCAACCAATTACTTCACCACTAGCTGTTCTAATCAAAACTTTTGCTTGATCTCATTCTCATTCAATAAATTCTTTTCACCTTCCTCTCCATTCGTCTATTTATAAAGCTCTTCTCATATCATATGTCTCAGTTAAAATTGATAAGATTCTCTTAGATATTTATCTTGATGGAACCCAGAGGCAGCTCTACAGACTCCACCGACCGGAAGACGAACAAGAAGACCGTCTCATCCTCCGCGACTGCCAAACCAGACGGAAAGTCCACTGCTTCCATTACTGATTGAGATAGGGTTTCGATTTTGACGCTTGATCTTCGTTTTCATCAACAGAAACGCTCCCATTACTGATTCATCCCGTTAATCCTTTTATTAAATCCATCAACCACGATCTAGCCTTCAATGCAAGTTTCTTTTGTGAGAAGCAGTGTATCAGCGAGTATATAAAGGTATCCTTGCTCCTCTATAATCCATATTCTCAATCTTTCTTAGTAGACTTATTCTCCTGAAATGGCTAACTCGAATTTTTTTTAATTCTCAATCAGAAGCTGCGTTTCTCTGGGAGACCAGGAATGTCACGCGGTGGAGAACTCATTGGGTTGATATGCTCATGGTGGATGTAAATGTAAGTCTGTTCTTAAGACTCTTGATAATTGTGACGTTAAATAGTTCCGGCAAGCTTCTCTATATTTCTTCTTTCTGATAGTTTTCAACCTCTGTTTCATGCGAACATATGCAGGCCACCATTAATTCCAACCGACGACTTGCTCTCAGCATTCAGCATGTATATTCTGTTTCGTTTATGTGAGATGTTTTCGTTTTCACTTTTTTTTTTTGGATTTTCACTCCTTTTGTTTATGTATTGCAGTCAATCTTCATAAAAGCCACTGTGTACAAGCATCTTATCAAGGTGGGTTCAATTTATTCCATAAGCGGTTTTGATGTGACTCAGAGCAATCTGAACCTTAAGTTGTCCGTCTCTCCTCTATCGATTTGACTCCACCGTTGAATTTCGTCTCCACTGTCGAGGTGCGTCTCATCAGATTCTGGGAGGCTCTCCCTTGCTCTTTTATACTGCTCTACCAGCAACATGATTGTCCATTGTAATCGATTTCTATCTGAAGTTTGTCTTTGAACTTTGATTTTTTTATGAAGATAAAATGGAGAGATTGCACGAAAGATACGTTTCTTCAAAGACCAAATGTCAAAAAAGTTGGAGTATCTCCCAAAGAGTTCATAGACAAAGAAGTTTAAATGGATTTGGATGATGTTGAGGTGAACCCCTATGCTTGGACTGCTATTGCTTCCCATCATCCCTGGACTTGATTTCCTTCTTTCCCCTTTTCAGGTCGAGCATGGGGAGCCAGAAGCTGAACTTTACGTAATCAAGGCTATTAATAAAAAGCTGCAACGCTCTTACAATTAACTTGTGGATTTTAGGTCTCCTAGCAACTGTTCTTATACAGGTGAATCTGCATCTTGGTTTAGGCTCAGTCTTTATTTCAGCTCTCACAATAAGCGTAGGAGAGAGATAGAGAGAGCACTAATCATATTGACATCGCTGCAATAACCCTATAAACAGTAGGGTCCTTAGTGTCTTACATGGTAACTCTTGCAAAGGTTTATTGTTATGTTCAAGACCAATGTTACCGCTGAGAGAGCAGAGACTTTGCTCTATTGTTATTGTCTCAAACATCGTTAGATGAATTCAAGATTCTGTAAATAAGGTAAACAAACAGAAAGCAAAGTTTTTAAGTTTGATTGTAATAAGTACTAAACACTAACCAGAGTAATATTATTGATGTTGTGTTTGCAGGATGTTATAAAAGCTAGGATGGAGATCTGTTCAAGAGTACTTCAAGGTTTAGCTTTCAACACTGTTGTGTGAAATGATGCTGTTATCTTTGTAGAAAAAAGTACGAGACGTACTGAATGACTTCTTACAGGTTTTACACGTAGTGAATGACTTCTTATAGGTTTTAGTTTTACGGTTTACTTCTATGTTTGTTCTTTTCCTTCTGTTCTCTTATATCTCATGTAAATTTAGTCAGATAAAAACCAATGTAAAATCTAGAAATAATGTATTTTTTTTGCTCAAGTTTTGTATATAGTAAGCAAAGAAAGAAGAATGTTCATCAAGAAAAAAATTTACATTATAAATCTCAATGGGGATAATAATATTAGTAATCTAATTAGTTATCTAATTTCTGATTCAATATTATATAAAACAAATTACGTCAGGGTGGTGTGGCCAAACTACACCAAACTACAAAATCTGAAAAGGCCACAGACTCATAGACTTCATGTTTCATTCGTGTGATGTTCTCCTGAGTTATAGATTGCTTGTACATACTTCTCTTACTCTCTTTCTTAAGTTAATCAATAAAAAGAGATGAAGCTGGAAAAAATATGAAGCTGGTGGTTGAGCTGCAGAAACAAGATGTACAACTTGAGAGGAGAAGACGCATAATGTAAGAGGTGTATCAACAAAAGATGTGACTGAGTTGCAGAGACCTAAATCTTAATATAAATTTGAAATTTGAAATAAACATAAATTAAGATAAAAATAATTTTGTTTATCTAAAATTATTTTAAATAATATATATATATATACATATATACTTAAAATTATAATCTTATATAATTTTTCTTATCTATTTATTTTGGTTAAATATATTAAAATAATTGTATAAATTAATAAAGTTTTGATATAAAAATTATATAATTATCAGAATTAAAACTAAACAGTATTGATGAAATTTGTAGACATAAAAGAGAATTTTAAATTTAAATTTGTTTAAAAATCATAGAAACTTTTTGAAAATTTTAGTGATAAGGTTTTTATGGCTGTTACTATATTCTAAAAAGTTGCCAAAAATAAATACCAATATTAAATATAATATATGTGTTATTACCATATTTAAAAAGTTTACAAAAATATAAATCAGCATAAATATAATTGTACATATCATATTTAGCTCTAAGTCATGTCATCAATTTAGTAACTATGTCATATTTTTTGGTGAAATTAATTATGGAGATGGCATATGACAAATCACTTCTCAAATCTAGCCTGGGGTATATTTATATAAATAAATCATATTTATAGTTAAAAAGTGTTCATTTATATTGCATTACATAAATTAGTAAAGTGAATCATTTGAAGCACACAAATAATTTTATTTATATGATTAGTATATATCTTTAGTATTATTTTTTGTCTGAAATATATAGGTTTTTTTTTGAAACAAACCAAAATAAGCTAAATACAGATCTATATATGGGGTTTCAATAAATACACAAATACAATTAGATAACTAAATAAACACAATCCCAATATAAAAATATTAGCAAACTAAAAGATATATAAAAATAATGAGCCAGTTTTTAAATAAGTATATCGACAGAATAATAAATTTCAACGAGTAAGCCTTTCAAACTGAAAATTAACTAAGCAGTTTTCATTAATTGAGTAAAAATTTATAATACCATTATTTGATTATAGTCAAGTTAGAACAAATAATAAACTGTAATTACAAAAAAAAAATAGTGAGATGACGACGACGATGAGCTGTTGAAATCATCTCCGACGACTAAGGAAATTGTAATTCTCACTGTCGACAAAACGAGCTGTTAATCGGTATGTTTCAATCTTCTTATCAATAGTTTTTGAAGAAAACTGTAATTATTCTTTGTTGTTTGAATCCAATATGAAGTGAAGAATCAGAATTACAAATTAAATAGAAATTTTAGGAAGCTTTCCTTTACGACTTACGGATAAAGATGAACTCATAATTACCTTACTTTTTGGAGAAAAAAAATATAGTTTCTAAAATAAAATTTCAAATTTTGTTCTTTCTATACAATGTCCACATGGTACTTAATAGTATAAGTATGTTCTTTAAATAAAATATCAACTTAACTAAATGTTTAAATTCCAAATAAATTAACTTTTTTTGACTAATGACTTTTTATTCTACTTTTGTTGTAGATTAGTCACAACCACTTATGTTATTCCACTTTGGACTAATCAATTACAAAATAAAGTAATACACTATTGTTGCTAACCAATGTCAAATATATCGAAAATTTTTTGTTTTTTTTAAATATTTTCATTTTTATATTTTTGAACATATTTTGAACTAAAAATATTAAATAAATTATAAATTCATGTAAAATTTAAAAATACGAACCCACAACTCAAAATATTACAAACCACAAATAACGCACACAGTGTGAGATCAATATTTTGTAAAAGAAAACAAGATGAAGATCATTAGAAGCTCTCACAGCATATCAAAGCCATATTCCTTAAATATAAAAACATCTATTGGTTTTTTGGACAACGAAAACAACTATTGAAAACAATCAAAAGATAACTTATCACACATAATCTCTTCTCATCTAAAATTTTCTATAAGACAAAAATTATTATCATAAACATTTCTTTCAAATGCAAATCTAAAACAAAAACCACCAAATTATACAAAAAGTGATCACTTAGATCACAAATAAAATCTTCAACCGTCTTCGTTCCCATGAGAGTAAGTAAAATTTAAAATTCAGAATCTCATTCAAGATGTTCTTAGTGGTTATTTATCTAATAATTCACATTTATCTGCTATGCAGTGTTCTAGCTACCAACAACAAAAATCAAAGCTAAAACTTATTCCCTGATGATGGATATCTCACTATTTCCAAGTTTGTCTACCTATACTATGAATTAAGTAAATTGATTTCTATTACTAAGTTATGTTCACTGATTTATTTTAAGATAATTTCAGGCTCTCCAACTCAAAAGGATCCCATTACATCTACACGCCCTCTTCGTCAAAAAATCCACCATCTTATCTATGATTTTCTCTTTTCTATTTTAAGACCTTAGTACCTACTCTTAATAATGATAATAACTTTCCTCTGGTTCTAAACATTATTTATACCAAAATTTTATTTTACAAATGATCTACTGTATCCGGGACAGCCACAAAAGTTTGACAAATCAAACAATAAACAGCTCGAACATCATCACATATGCGTTGGAATTTAAATATCTCATCATTTTAATTTTCTTACCTTTTATATAAATAATCCTATAGTCTAATCATAGACACAATATATTTAAACTCATTTTCCGCGCGTAGCGCGGACAAAGACTCTAGTTTATCAATAAGAGCCCAAAAAACTATACCCTAAGACGTCCACATATGTTGGGATGGCTCTGATAGCTCCATCCATGAAAACACAAAAATCTACACAACAATTTGATAAAAGAAACGAATTTTTTTTTGTTTTGTATATAAATAGATTCATTGATTTATAGAAATTATAAGAATGAATCTATGAACCAATAGTAATTTAAAAATGACAAATATACCTCATGTGTAGAAGATTCATTTGTAAACTAGTTATAGAAGTGTTTAGATATCAAAAATTGTCTTAGTGTGTTACATGAGAGAGAGTGTCTTTCAAAGTAATTTTCTCATTAAGATGTTGTAGTTCTCATAATTTAGCATTCAATTATGTTGCTGTTTCTCCACGTTGTTGTTTCCCCGCTAGATACGAACTTTGGAACACTACTATGAATCTACGACACAAAAACAAAACAAATAATACATTGAATGAGATCTCTTTTACAAAATCAAACATGATTAATACTATATCATCTCCCAGTGCCTACACCACTGGCCCCATAAATCTAATTTTACAGAAAAATAATCTTGTGGTATCTGGTCTATATATATATATAACTTCAGTATAAATGTGGTACATGAGACAACTACAACAAGAATCAGATAATGTAAAGAACTATGAAGTCATCTTCCCCCTTTACAGCTCCAAGGATGTTGGAACTATGAGATCATATATTCTGTAGAACTGTTCGCAACACAAACTACTGGTCCAAGTCATCGGGAGGCAATGTCGGACTCTTGGAGCAAATTTCCATATTGTGAAGCTCCTTTAACCGACTCTCCGGGTTACAAAGCCCTTTAAGATTTTAGAAGAAAACGTTAGTTTCTTGTGAGAAGAGCCTATTAAGTGAAGAAAGAAACCATATATTTAAGTTTACCTGAGCATTTGGGAATGTCCCATACTGCTATGGACTTTGGGGAACAACGAGGCTCGCATAAAGCACGGTTGTCCTCATGATGTACATCCATTGCAAGCATCCAAGATCCGATGGTTACATCTTCATTGTTAAACATCCTCAAGCTGAAAGGGAAAAAGAGATTTGTGTATATCAGAATCTGCAAGTGTGAATAAGATAAATAAAAAAGAAAGCATTTAGTAGAACCTGCCGTTCCGAGCTGATGCAAGTGAAGCCACTATCTCGGCTGAAAGAACGTACATCGGTCCATAAGCATGTAAGAAATATTCATTTCCAATCAAATTGCCCTGTTTCTCGTACCTGACAAATTTCAATATCTGTCACAAAAAAAGCTGATAAACTTCCACATAGAATGAAGACAAGGCTTATCTAATAGTAATACCATTTGAGTTTAGGATTAGTTATAACTGGTCCTTTCTTCATGCAGCCAATGTACGTCTGTGAATGAAGTCTTTCCTTGGCAAGAAGCGTCCCAAGTCGATCTGGTCTCAAGTAAATGTCGTCGTCGGCTTTGACATAATAATCAGCTTCAAAGAGTTTAAAAGCTGCTTTGAAGAAGGCCAACCTATAAAGAGAGGAGAGATGAATGAATCAATCAGAGAGTCATTGATGAAATGGAGATTTGAGGGATTCTTTTATTTACGTTTTATAAGGAAGTCGTAGATACTCTTCCTCAACATCATCAAGAAGCACAAAATCTCTGTGTTCTTTTATCTCCTTTTCAAGCTCAGCCATCTTCTTTTCATCCTTTGACCGTCCAATCACAAATCTAAAAGCTAATCCAGTCGCCTGTTCCAACCTAAGTTCCCAGTCAACAAACAAACCAATATTTGATTCAAATCCCAAATAAACAGATAAAAATAGAGTCAAGCAAAGTAATCTCAATTAATCTTCATTGTCTTTAAATATCTAACCCAACCCAGTGTTCTAAAAATCGGTCTAGACGACAAATCGCGCTAAAAACAAAACAATTTTTCTAAGAAAAGTAGGTCTAGGCATCCGTCTAATCAGTAATCTCCTATAAAACGTCGCCAAGCAATTTCTTGAACATTGATCTAACCCGAAATTTCCGGTTAAACATTTACTTTTTCCACATAAACTTAGACCTTGATAGCTAAAGTAACCGTAATGACATCAAAAGGTTACAAAATCTCATCATGACATGTTTTACATATTGTCTTTTTTTTTAGCTTCAAGAGGTAAACACTACATCACAACCAATCTACCAAACAAGATGGAGATGTAACCAGCATTTCAGAATTTACTTAACAATCTCGAAGCAATGTATTATATTCCAATAAGATTACCTTAGAAGAGCATCAGGATCGGAAGGGAACCAAGTGCTTCTCAAAGCGGCACGACGATCACCAGAATCGAAACCAGTTTGGATCCCAACCAATCCTATAACCTTTCGTCTCTCCGGCAATACGCCGCCGTTCCCACCGAGTTTTCTTGAACCGAACACTCGCGAAGTGTCTTTAGATCCGCCGCATCGATACACGGAGGAAGGACCTCCGGAGGAAGTGATTGCGAAGATGGTTCCGGCGAGTCCGATGAACAGAGAGACGAGGGAGAAGAGTACGATAGCCACGTGGACACGAGAGGCGGAAGAGCTGTGTTTGTGGCTCTTCGAGGGTTTGCTGTAGTAGGAAGGAGTTGCAGGGCCGGTGGAAGATGCGGTGGTGAAGCGGTGGGAGAAGAGTGGCATTATCGTAAATCTGAGGGTGGTGGAAGGGCAAGTTCGGGTTTTGAGATAAACTGGGTGGTTTTTGTTCTTTTAGATCTGTAGTGACGGTGGTGAAGTGTGGCTTCTGATTGCGAATCTAATTATTTTCCACTTTTTATGCTTCTTTTGTTAATTTTCTTACACGACAATCTTTTTGCTATGTAATAATAATTTTTATTTATTGGCATAAAAAGAAAGAGGGCAATGAATGCACTACAAAAAAAGAGGTGAATTAAATCACTTAAACTGTATCACAAAATTAAATGATTCTATTTTAAATTACTTATTTGAGAATGATACAAATATGTAAAATTTTGCATCAATTGCAAAAAAGCGATGTTTTAATTAAATTATTTGACATCAATTCAGCTAAGTGATGTATTTTTATTAGTTTGTATCACTTTAGCAAAACTGATGTTATTATATAAATATATATCAGTTAAATAAATGATGCATCTATCTTGTAGTTTAAAATCACTTATCTAAATGATATAAAACTTACATCAAAAAGAAAATTGATGCCAATAAAAATAGTTTGTATCACTCTAACAAAACTGATGTTATTATATAAATTTATCTCAGTTATATTAATGATGCACTTATTTCATAGTTTAAAATCATTTATCTAATGATATAAAACTAACGTAAAAAAAACTGATGCCAATAAAAAATAGATTAAAATAATATA
This sequence comes from Brassica rapa, assembly GCF_000309985.2. NCBI lineage: Eukaryota > Viridiplantae > Streptophyta > Magnoliopsida > Brassicales > Brassicaceae > Brassica > Brassica rapa. The sequence goes on from NC_024798.2 coordinate 14,501,034, forward strand.
TTTATAAATTAACCTTAACTGCGAAAGTGAAGGTAACTAATTTTTTCCTTAACATCAACTAAACAAAAATTATGTTATTTTTACCTTAGGTTGCATCAGTTAATATTTAGGAATGAAAAGATTAACTTGAATCTATATAACTGCTTCGTAAAAAGATTAACTTCTCTTCCTTAACTAATGGAGATCTCAGCCCAATAATAGCTTTTTATAACTGCAATTAACGCCAAAATCAATTATCTGATTCATCTCGTTCTGGTTCTTTTCCTAAACACTATCTCCATTGCTTCTGCCTCTTCCATTATGGAAGTTCCATACAACGAAGCTTCTTATGCGTCCGCCGCTCCTCTTCACTACCCGTCTACTTCAGCCCCTCTTCCTCTGCAACAATTACCGCTGATTCCAAATCCGTCTTTCTAGCGTTGCGCTCGTAAAGATTTCCGAATCTTACACCACTGTATATTTCGGCCTTCTTATCAAATTGTATAACGCTAAGCAACCATTTGACCTTGAAACTGAGTTTCAGGAAGTGAATGGTTTTAAGCGTGTGTACTTATACAGTGCTGCAACTTCTCAGAAGCCTACAGCTGTATTGGAAGCCTTGCAGAATTATTATGAGTTTTATAATTCAAAAGTTCATCAAGAATCCACTACTTAAGGTGTTTAGTATTCTCTGTTCACGAGTACCAGGATTTGATCATTTGATTGATAAATGTTGGTGGCCATTTTCTGTTTCACTGTTTTGTAGTGCCACCAAGGCTACAGATTAATTTGAGTTGGCTAGGAAAAAATATCTACCAGGATGCTTAGGACTTCGTTCATTTTGGAAGAGTCAATGCTTAGGACTTCATTGAGTGCCAATGGTTTTAGTAAACCAGGATGCCGGCCCTGAAGCTACTATTTTACAATTCAGTTTTGAAGATTGTCTTGGGGCTCTCATTGATAAAGTCATTATCGACCTTAGTTTAGGTGGTATCTCGTAGCAAAATTTGTTATTTATTTTATTTTATTTTGTAAATTTGCACGGTGAATAAATAATGTAATTTACTTTTCAATATATTAATTATTAATCTAGTTTGATTTTTTCTGATTTAATTAATTATTTTGTTTGCATTTTTAATTGTTTTAAAAAATATCTTAATCTTTTGTTAACATCAATTATGTACAAGTGATAAAAATCTTTTAAATCAGTAGTTATAAATGATATGATTATTAAAATCACTTATGAAAAATGATACTAATTTTACATCAGTTATTAATAAGTAATATAAATAATTTGTATCGATTATTGTAATTGATACTAATCTTAACATCACTTAAATAAATCCTACTATATAAAAGGGACTAAATTCAAAGCTTTTGAGACTATCCACCTCAGCCAAAATATTCTCATCCAAAAAAAATTAGAAATAAATGTTATTTATAAGATAATTAACTAACATACAACTTTTGATATTTCTAAAAATTTCAAATTTGTAACTACTAATTTACTAATAGAATCATATATCTATATTGAATTATGTTCTATTTTTAATCGTTAGACTTCAAGGATAAATAAATTATTAATTTACAATATATATAGTTTATAACTTTATATTGTAGTTATAAATAAAGCGAAAATAATCGGGAAAGGTGAAGAAGCTCATCTAAAATTATGTAATTAAAATGGTAAAATGGTGAGTATGATAACGTGAATCTAAGAAAATTTGTTGTACAAATTATGGTGCTTTCTTCGTCCACTATAAAGATTTAAAATAAAATACATATTCACATAAATAAGTTAATATTTGTTATTTTTTTGGTAAGATGCTAAGATTATCAATTTTTGAAAGGTTACACTATTGTTTTTAAACAACTTATTACAACAAGGAAACAAAAACAATCAACAACAACTCAAAGTAAAAAAAGCCTTAAGGAAGTCTTATACAAGAAAGATAAAAAGAAGTATCCTACTATATAAAAGGGACTAAATTCAAAGCTTTTGAGACTATCCACCTCAGCCAAAATATTCTCATCCAAAAAAAATTAGAAATAAATGTTATTTATAAGATAATTAACTAACATACAACTTTTGATATTTCTAAAAATTTCAAATTTGTAACTACTAATTTACTAATAGAATCATATATCTATATTGAATTATGTTCTATTTTTAATCGTTAGACTTCAAGGATAAATAAATTATTAATTTACAATATATCCTACTATATAAAAGGGACTAAATTCAAAGCTTTTGAGACTATCCACCTCAGCCAAAATATTCTCATCCAAAAAAAATTAGAAATAAATGTTATTTATAAGATAATTAACTAACATACAACTTTTGATATTTCTAAAAATTTCAAATTTGTAACTACTAATTTACTAATAGAATCATATATCTATATTGAATTATGTTCTATTTTTAATCGTTAGACTTCAAGGATAAATAAATTATTAATTTACAATATATATAGTTTATAACTTTATATTGTAGTTATAAATAAAGCGAAAATAATCGGGAAAGGTGAAGAAGCTCATCTAAAATTATGTAATTAAAATGGTAAAATGGTGAGTATGATAACGTGAATCTAAGAAAATTTGTTGTACAAATTATGGTGCTTTCTTCGTCCACTATAAAGATTTAAAATAAAATACATATTCACATAAATAAGTTAATATTTGTTGTTTTTTTGGTAAGATGCTAAGATTATCAATTTTTGAAAGGTTACACTATTGTTTTTAAACAACTTATTACAACAAGGAAACAAAAACAATCAACAACAACTCAAAGTAAAAAAAGCCTTAAGGAAGTCTTATACAAGAAAGATAAAAAGAAGTATCCTACTATATAAAAGGGACTAAATTCAAAGCTTTTGAGACTATCCACCTCAGCCAAAATATTCTCATCCAAAAAAAATTAGAAATAAATGTTATTTATAAGATAATTAACTAACATACAACTTTTGATATTTCTAAAAATTTCAAATTTGTAACTACTAATTTACTAATAGAATCATATATCTATATTGAATTATGTTCTATTTTTAATCGTTAGACTTCAAGGATAAATAAATTATTAATTTACAATATATATAGTTTATAACTTTATATTGTAGTTATAAATAAAGCGAAAATAATCGGGAAAGGTGAAGAAGCTCATCTAAAATTATGTAATTAAAATGGTAAAATGGTGAGTATGATAACGTGAATCTAAGAAAATTTGTTGTACAAATTATGGTGCTTTCTTCGTCCACTATAAAGATTTAAAATAAAATACATATTCACATAAATAAGTTAATATTTGTTGTTTTTTTGGTAAGATGCTAAGATTATCAATTTTTGAAAGGTTACACTATTGTTTTTAAACAACTTATTACAGCAAGGAAACAAAAACAATCAACAACAACTCAAAGTAAAAAAAGCCTTAAGGAAGTCTTATACAAGAAAGATAAAAAGAAGTATCCTACTATATAAAAGGGACTAAATTCAAAGCTTTTGAGACTATCCACCTCAGCCAAAATATTCTCATCCAAAAAAAATTAGAAATAAATGTTATTTATAAGATAATTAACTAACATACAACTTTTGATATTTCTAAAAATTTCAAATTTGTAACTACTAATTTACTAATAGAATCATATATCTATATTGAATTATGTTCTATTTTTAATCGTTAGACTTCAAGGATAAATAAATTATTAATTTACAATATATATAGTTTATAACTTTATATTGTAGTTATAAATAAAGCGAAAATAATCGGGAAAGGTGAAGAAGCTCATCTAAAATTATGTAATTAAAATGGTAAAATGGTGAGTATGATAACGTGAATCTAAGAAAATTTGTTGTACAAATTATGGTGCTTTCTTCGTCCACTATAAAGATTTAAAATAAAATACATATTCACATAAATAAGTTAATATTTGTTGTTTTTTTGGTAAGATGCTAAGATTATCAATTTTTGAAAGGTTACACTATTGTTTTTAAACAACTTATTACAGCAAGGAAACAAAAACAATCAACAACAACTCAAAGTAAAAAAAGCCTTAAGGAAGTGTTATACAAGAAAGATAAAAAGAAGTAGAGAAGAGGAGAAAGAAGAACTTTCCAGGTAAGAGAGGAGACGGTCACGCATCATACGGTCGAGAGAGGCAAGGATGACTGATGAAGGTGAGGAGACAGCAGTGAACACACGAGCATTACGCTCTTTCCACAAGGTAGATGGCTGACTGAAAATAGAGCTTGATGACTGGAGTAGCATGCGTATCTGCGTTGACGCGAGGTTGATTGATCCAGGCTGCAACAGAGTGTAGATCAGCCCGAGGAGAAATCCAAACTTCAGCAGCAAATCCAAACTTGTGCCAATATTTGTTGTTGATAGTGTTTATATTCTTTTCTAACATTAGTATCTATATTTTTTAGTAAACTGATCCAAAGAAATTAATTTGTGGAGCTAACCAAACGAGGATTATAGTATTTACTTTGGAAAAACTAATAGGTTGAATGATAGATGGCGTGCGTGCTTTTTCATATGAAAATCTGCACATATATTAAAATCATAAGATTTGAATCATAGAAAAAATATAGTGTATATGACTGAAGTTGGTCCATTCTGAAACTAAAGATGGCTAAAATTCTTCTTTGTCAAAATGCATAGATGTGAATCTTATATGAATAGAGTTCTCCATTGCTTATAACAGTGTAATAAACTCCGTGTGTAAAGGAGAAAAAATGTTATATAAGTGAAAACAAAAATTATGATTTTTTTCTTGTGCCTATAGGCTCTTCGCAATTTGAAGAAGAAAGAACATATTGTGTGAAAATCTTTGGCTCGGTCAAATTTTATCCAGTTGTTTATAAAACTGTTGTTATCTGATTCATGTAATTTTTCAGTGTTGATTTAAAAGCCCAAAAAACTCATCTATACTGACTTTTTGATATTTTTTTCTGTGATTTGAATTTAAAAAGAGATAAAACTTTCGATAAGTTATGTAAACTCAGAACAAGTATTTAGCTTTAGAAAGCATTTACATGTTTCAAACTTATAATATATACATATATAATGTTTAAAATTATGCATATAAAACCTGTGTAAAATGTGCCTGAATATGTTTATCTTCTTTAATGTGTTAATCGTACTATATATAACATTATTTTAAAATTTCAAAAAGTTTATGTCACATACAAAAAAATCATCAATAAAATATATAATTCTTCATCTACAACAAGAAAAATTATAAACATATAAATTTAAATTAAGAAAAACTAATATTGGAAAAACAAGAAGTTAATGTAAAAGAAAAAACCGACAAATAATATTATAAATAAAATAAATTTATAAGACACAATCCGCGCGAAGCGCGAAAAAAATCTCTAGTTGATGTAAAAGTTAACATCATTTTTTTGTAACTGACACATATACACATCAATTGCTAGAAATGACATGAATATTTTGTATATTTGCATCAATTATTGGTAAATTGATGTCAATTATTTGCATCACCACTTTCAGAGTCACTTATTTAAATGATGCAAAAGCTATTAACATCATTTATAAATGATACATCCTACTATATAAAAGGGACTAAATTCAAGGCTTTTGAGACTACCCACCTCAGCCAAAATATTATCATCTAAAAAGAATTAGAAATAGATGTCATTTAAAAGATAATTAACTAACATATGACTTTTGATATTTCTACAAATTTCAAATTTGTAACTGCTAATTTATTAATAGAATCATATATCTATATTAAATTATGTTATATTTTTAATCGTTAGACTTCAACGGTAAATAAATTATTAATTTATAATATATATAGTTTATAACTTTATATTGTAGTTATAAATAAAGAGAAAATAACCGGGAAGGGTGAAGAAGCTCATATAAAATTATGTAACTAAAATGGTAAAATGGTGAGTATGATGAGGTGAATCTAAGAAAATTTATTGTACAAATTATGGTGCTTTCTTCGTCCACTATAATGATTTAAAATAAAATATATATTCACATAAATAAGTCAATATTTGTTTTTTTTTGGGTAAGATGTTAAGATTATCATTTTCTGAAAGGTTACACTATTGTTTTTAAACAACTTATTACAGCAAGGAAACAAAAACAACCAACAACAACTCAAGGTAAAAAAAGCCTTAAGGAAGTCTTATACAAGAAAGATAAAAAGAAGTAGAGAAGAGGAGAAAGGAAAACTTGCCGGGTAAGAGAGGAGACAGTCACCGCATCATACGGTCGAAAGAGGCAAGGATGACTGATGAAGGTGAGGAGTCAGCTGTGAACACACGAGCATTACGCTCTTTCCACAGCAGGTAGATGGCTGACTGAAAGTAGAGCTTGATGACTGGAGTAGCGTGCGCATCTGCATTGACGCGAGATTGATTGATCCAGGCTGCAACAAAGTATAGATCAGCCGGAGGAGAAATCCAAACTTCAGGAGCAAAAGCTCCCATATCAAGCGAGAGAAAGAGCACTCAAAGAAGAGATGATAGTGAGTCTCTATTTCCAGATTACAAAGGACGCACGTTCCTGAGACATTTAACTCCCAACGCCTCAAGCGATCCTTGGTTGGCAGTCTTCTCCGCAAAATCAGCCTTGATATAAACACATTAAGTGGAATATGTTCATTGAACCAAAAGTTTTGTGCCAATATTTGTTGTTGATAGTGTTTATATATTTTTCTGACATTAGTATCCATATTTTTTAGTAAACTGATCCAAAGAGATTAGTTTATGGAGCTAACCAAACGAGGATTATAGTGTTTACTTTAGAAAAAGTAATAGGTTGAATGATAGATGGCGTGCGTGCTTTTTCACATGGAAATCTGCACATGTATTAAAATTGTAAGATTTGAATCATAGAGAAAATATAGTGTATATGACTGAAATTGTGCCATTCCGAAACTAAAGATGGCTAAAATTCTTCTTTGTCAAAATGCATAGATGTGAATCTTATATGAATAGAGTTCTCCATTGCTTATAGCAGTGTAATAAACTCCGTGTGTAAAGGAGAAAAAATGTTATATAAGTGAAAACAAAAATTATGATTTTTTTTCTTGTGTCTATAGGCTCTTCGCAATTTGAAGAAGAAAGAACATATTGTGTGAAAATCTTTGGCTCGGTCAAATTTTATCCAGTTGTTTATAAAACTGTTGTTATCTGATTCATGTAATTTTTCAGTGTTGATTTAAAAGCCAAAAAAACCCATCTATACTGACTTTTTGATATTTTTTTCTGTGATTTGAATTTAAAAAGAGATAAAACTTTCGATAAGTTATGTAAACTCAGAACAAGTATTTAGCTTTAGAAAGCATTTACATGTTTCAAACTTATAATATATACATATATAATGTTTAAAATTATGCATATAAAACCTGTATAAAATGTGCCTAAATATGTTTCTCTTCTTTAATGTGTTAATCGAACTATATATAACATTATTTTAAAATTTCAAAAAGTTTATCACATACAAAAAACCATCAATAAAAAATATAATTCTCCATTTACAACAACAAAAATGAAAAATTATAAACATATAAATTTAAATTAAGAAAAACTAACATTGGAAAAACAAGAAGTTAATGTAAAAGAAAAAAATCGACAAATAATATTATAAATAAAATAAATTTATAAGACACAATCCGCGCGAAGCGCGGAAAAAATCTCTAGTATATTATAAATAAATGATGTGAAACAAGCTTTTTTTTGTAGTGATGCATTCACATGACTATCTACGAGATTCAAAATCAATCGCTACAACTATTATAGAACTGCTATAAAAAAATTAAATGTCACGCAAAAAGCTAACATCTGAATGAAACAAAAGCTGTCTAACCAATTATGTATGGAAGCGGTAGAGAAAAGTCGCACTTCCCAAATAAATTAGATAGTCCCAATAACAATTTATCAGTGGAATGGAATTCTCTGGTCTGATAGAAGATCAAGTATTGATCATGTTTTACCTTAAATTTGAATTTGAATTAAAAAGTTCACCGGTTTTAAATTATTGTAATTGTCAGTGAAAGTAAATTTTAAAAATTCACCGGTTTTAAATACCACATAGTTTTTTTCTGGTGAAAGGTTGAATAAAACACCACATTGTTTGTCTGTTTGATGTACACTTTCAGCTGTAGTTTTGTCTATTTGATTCAATTAACTTGTAATAGCTGGTCCACCTAATTTGGATTAACTTGTAATATGTCTAAGTGTTGAGGTTTTCTATGACTACAACATAAATAATACCGTCCGGGAATTAAATAATATACCACCATCATAATATACATATTTTAGATTTTCATTGTGACGATAATGCATTCATTCTCACTCACACTGAAAGGCAATATAACTCTACCACACTTAAGTATTTGTTTGTTTCTAAAAATCAAAGTACAAAGAAATATGCTGAAAACACAGAAATTATAATATTGATCACCAGTCGTGTAAACCATATAAAATAGTATCAGTTTAAAATATAACATATAAGTATTTTACCTTTGTAAGATAATTTCTAGATGGATTTGGATGTCTATGTAGACAATTATATCTTCCACGTCAATAATAAGATGAATATGTCTAAGATGCATCATGCATCTGTACTTATCTTGTAAGATTTTATATGTTTTTACAAAAGATTGCCTTTTAGAAACAAATCTCAGAGAAACAATTTCCATAATCTCTATTTCAGAAATTAGAGTAAAGAGTAAATTAAAAAATGAAAACAACCTGAGCGCCAGGATTCAAACCTGGACAGGCAAAGCCCACTTAATTTCTAGGAAAGCCCATTAACCACTACAACACTTTCACAATTACGCACAAGCCTACCTGTGATCGTTGTGACGAGAGAACCCTAGATTCACGGTGCTCGTTGCAGTAGTATAGCACAATTGTGTGTACACACACGCTTAGATTGAAACCTCTCTAGTTGCAGAAATGGCGGCAGCTTTAGCTTCCAGACTCACCAAAGGTAAAAAAAAAAAACGTACTCATCTCTTTCGTTTTTTACAGACCAACGCGTTAATTCGATAATTGTTTTTTAATTATTATTTTTTTCTCGTAAAGTTGACTTCTTCCAAGAAAAACAAAATCTACAGTTTATAGTTCATTAGATCTTCTGAGTTTGGTCGGCATAATAAAAAATAAGATCTTTTAGAACATATGTTGTTTGTCGGTTTCAGAAAAAACAATCTCTGAGAACTTAGAACATCAAAGAGTCGAACTTTTTGCTGAACATGTTGTCTTGATATGATTGATCCACAATGTGAACAGGACGTTCACTGCTTGGAGGTCTTACCAATGCTTTCTCCGGTTTGATGAGTTCATCCAGTGGAAGCATCCTTTCTCAGGTCAATATATTTTGCATTAACGAGAGAAAACCCCGTGAATTGTGTGTCCCCTGATGATTGATTTCCAATTTGGCAGCAGCAACAAAGGACGTTCATTCAAATGGGAACTACTCTCAAAGTCGTGGATAACTCTGGTGGAAAAGAGGTGACGTGCATTCAATCTCTAAGGGGAAAGAAAGGAGCAAGACTTGGCGATATCGTCATCGGTTCAGTGAAAGAGGCTGCACATAAAGTCGATGTAAAGAAAGGGAAAGATGCCATACAAAAGGGTAAAGTGAAGAAAGGGAACGTCGTGTACGGTGTGGTTGTGCGTGCTGCTATGCAGAAAGGGCGTGTTGATGGAAGCCAAGTGAGGTTTGACGACAACGCCATCGTTATTTTGGGCATTAAGGAGAAAAAGAAAGATGAAAATGGTAAGGAAAAAAAGAAAAGGTATGCGGGTGGTTTTCACCAACCGCTTGGTACCCGAGTGTTTGGTCCTGTCCCGCACGAGATGCGCCTCAAGAAGCAGCTCAAGATCCTTTCTCTGGCTCAGCATCTTGTTTGAGACTCTATGCACCACCTATTATTATCTCTTTTATATTATGTGACTGTAATCCATCCATCAGATAGACTTCTGTTTTATTAATTAAACTATTTGACAATTTTTTAGTCCCCAACTTTTAATGTCTTTCACGCAATTAGTTATCACTCTATTCCCTAGTTAAAAAAGAAACATTATGAAAATGGAGAGAAGACTTCTAAATGTTACCAGAACCACCCTCTCTAAAGTCTAAACCCCATTGTTTATGTTTTATAAATCAGTTTATATAGCAGCATCCTTTATTAAAGAGTTCGATACCAATATTACTTTTTGTGCAAGAGAACAATAGACAGAAGAATAAATTACACAAAAGTATTAACGTTAATGTGACATAAATTCCAGTTACATTTTCCTTTAGACTTTCAAATTATACCTCTCTCGATTTAACTTCATTTTCATCTCGTAAGATTTTTGTCTAAGTTCTTTCATATCCCACTGTATCCAATTTTTTTTCCCCCTCGGTCAAAATAGCTTGCTCCAAATTCTCTTTGCTTCTCTGCTTAGTGGTTTCAAGTTCCCCTTCTAAATCAGCTCAAACCTGACCAGTAAGAACTATTGGACCAAATAATTGGATAGCCAGATGGGCTTATGAGATATTTAGTAATATTACAATGGAAGTTGGAGAACTTCTCAACTAGTACAATTATACACAACACAATATCTTATATATTAAAACAGAAGTCACAACCTTGATTCATGTGTGATTTTTTAAAAAATAGACCTAATGGACCTATTCATAGAAATTCATACTATATTTTAATTCAGACTAATAATAAATATAATTTTTAAAATATTTTAATCATAGTATCTTTTGATATCTTTTCATTTTAAATATAAATATATTTATTTTAAAATTTTAACAAATCTGTTTAAAAAGATTTTTACAAGATCTTCATTTTCGAAATTATATTTAAATATTTTCACTAATTTTGAAATTAGTTTAAAATATTATTATACATTAATATATTCAGTTATATAAAATGAAAAATAAAAAAATCTATAATATTTTAGTTATTATATAATCATAATCAATCATATTAAATTAAAATTATTATATTGAGCTAAATATAATAAAATTGTATTAAATTTATATATTTATATATTTTATTTTTGTAATTATAAAATATTTATGTTCAAAAATAAAATCTAATATGTTGGTAAGATGGGTTAACATTATCAAACTATATGATACATGTATAAAAATTAACATGTATTTCTTTAAAGTTAATAATATAAAATCTTTGTAACTACTTTAATCATAATATATTTTCATTTTAAATATAATATATATTTATATATTATATTTTAAAAATTCTAATAAATCTGTGTAATATTTAAACAATAACTTAATGTATTTTAAGTTATCGTTTAGAAATGAAAATAAATAAGTTAAATCTTATTTTATCTACTTTTATAGTCATGATCATGTTAAAATATAATTATTATACTAAAATAAATATGATAAAATTATATTCAATTGATAAATTTATAAATTTTATTTTCATAAATATAAACTATTTATTTAAAATATAATATGATGATAGAACGGCTTAAAATTAACAAACTATATAATACATGTCTAAAAATTAACATATCTTACACTTTTATATATATAATAATAAATTATCTAAAATGAATAAGCATAAAAATATTGGTAAAAAAAATCCAGTTTTGAAATACGGGTCAGAATTTAACATAAATTAAATACAAAATATTTTTTAAATATATTTTCTCATGAATATATTAATTTGCTTAATAACTAAATGCAAATACAATAAGATAAATATATAATAAGAAGTAGAAAATACATAAGGTTTAAACAATTAATTAATTATAACATGTAAATTATAAAATTATTGTATTTAAAATAGTTATATAAATATTTAAGTATATGATTAACATTAAAAATATATATCACTTATGTTCTAAAATAATAATTTATGTATAGAAAAGTGAAAACAAACACCCGTGCGGTTGCACGGGTCAAAATCTAGTTGAGTTTAAGTGACCAAAATACTGTGTGTATTGGCAGAAAGATGGGCTCCCCACACCCGCGTTGCTGACTTGGCTTGGGCTCGGGGGCTTTTGGGGCTTCAGAGAATGTAGGGCGAAGATGTTTGTTAGACCAAATTATTTTTACCTTTTAGCCAAAGATTAAAAGGTAAAACTAAAAGATTTTTTTTTAACACTGATTTATTACGATTTTACAATTATGATATAGTCTTTAAACTTTAACCAATAGGTTACGGTGCTTCCACATTTTTTTATTTTTTAATTTTTAATTTTTTTTTTATTTAAATAATAATTAATTATATATATAAATAACAAGGGCATAAGAGTCTTTTGCCACTTAATAAAGAAGGTATTTTTGAAAATGTCTCATTAGTAGTGCTAAAAATGAAAAGTGATACCATGAAAGTGGTAAACATGTAATTTTCCCAATTTTTTAACGCTCAACTCCCAAAATTTCCGCTAGATTTTTGCTAACATGCTCGCATGCAGCGTTAATATGTAAAATTTCTTGTCTCTTCTTTAAATAAGTCGTCTCTCATTCATTCGATATGTTTTTACATCAAAAAATTCAAAATAAAATTCCTCTAAAGTAACCAGTTAGTCAAGAGTCCTTCACAGATTTTAGTTTGTAAAGATGGTTCATGAGTGGCGCATGAATGATCAATCTTGTTTTTTTCATGATGATCGTTTTCTTTTTATTTATTGTAATTAGAACTTTTTATTCTTTTCAGTTTTTTTTTATAAAATCACATAAATAATAAAAGAAATGTCTATAAGTTATATGTTTTATAACAAGATGAAATTAAATGTTCTTTTCTTTTTAATTTTAATAAAAGAATATCAATAAAAGAAGGAAACATCTTTAAGTTTTAATATACATATATTTAGTGTATATATACTAACATATTTTTGAATAAAAAATATACTTCTTTCAAAAGATAATATAATATTTTACTATAAATAATATTTGTATAAACTGATTATGTAAAATCATTATTTTCAGAAAATGAAATATGTTTATATTTTTATTCACATTCATGCATGACTTTATAATAAGATTAAGGGTCATGTTTGCTTATGCAATACTGTACCATTTATCATTTTAGGTTTTTCCAATATTCTCTTTGAAATTAAAATATATCAAAATATAAAAAAAGTCTAAAAATAAGAATAAAACTAAATGCAATAAAATAATTATTTTAAATCTAGTTAGATCAGAAAGAAATATTTCAGGCTAATACATGAAACTCGACATAAATAATGAGTAATTGAAGTGATCCAAATTATTATACTAAAACAGATGTAAGCAACAAATTATTAATTTAGATTAGTATTCTTCTGTTTAATATGCATACGTATAAATTACGAACTACTTAAACTTAATGAATAACTGAAAACGATATATTAACAAATTATTACATTTAACCTTCTCAATATTTGTATATGTGCATTAATTTTGCAAAGATTATCATTTATGTTCACTCATGCAACTTTGAATTAATAAACACTTTTTAATTTATTTCCGAAACTAACAAATAGCTCAGTATACATAAGCTTATGAAAATATTTTATAAATATATAATAATTAAAAATACTAAGTGCAACTAAATCATACAACAAATATAATTCAATTGAGAAGAATAAAATGTAATTCAATATTTTCCAGAAGAAGTGGATCATTCAGATTTTTTTATAAGCAAAATCACATATTTATCTTAAAAAGGTTTATTTTTCATAAATAGAAATTATAAAATACTTAACTTATAAAACAAATCAATTTTTATATATTGTGAACATTTATATATATGCATAAGACTAAGAAAGGGAGAATGGCTTAATTATTCTCTAGAAAAGGTTTTAAAATGCTATTATAGAATATATTTTGTTTTTTTTTTGGTTTACGAAAAAAAATTAGTAGTATAATACTAAAATATCATCAAATATAATATATCGCTGGATCTAGATTTCATCATCTTCCAGATCTAACCGTCACCAGAAATTTAAAAGGAAACAACAAAAAAAAAAAAGGAAAAGAGAGAGAGAATAAAACTAAACAAAATGAGCAACTGAGCAAAACATACAAACACATGGCACCAAACGATAACCATTTCCCATCTTCAAAGCCACCATCCACCGCTCCTCCTCCTCCTCCGCCGATCCCAAATGGATCATCAACAACAACAAACTCTAAACCCAATCCCCTCCCGCCACGTCAGCCTATCCGTCAACAGCTCTACTCCGACCCCCGTAACCAGCAACAACGACGGTGGCAGCGGCCAAGCAACCGCCGGATCTGCTGCTGCTGCTGCTTCTGGTCGATCCTAATCCTCCTCATCACCCTCCTCGTCGCTTCTCTCCTCGCAATCGGACTCTACGTCGTCTACCAGCCTCGTCCGCCGTCGTTCACCGTCGCCTCGCTCCGAATCCACCGCTTCAATCTCACCGCGTCCCCCGATTCCTCCGCCGCGCACCTCTCCTCCCTCTTCAACTTGACGCTGATCACCAAAAACCCTAACTCCCAGTTCGTCTTCGATTACGAGCCGTTGGTACTCTCCGTCGTGACTGATCCGGACGCGATCTTCCTCGGAAACGGCACGGTTCCGGCTTTCTCGAGCGGAGAGAGGAATCTGACTTCGTTCAGAGGAGTCGTGCTGACGTCCACGGAGGCTCGCGAGCTCGATTTCGGCGATGGATTGGGATTGAAATCGGATTTGAAGCGGAGGAGTGGACTGGATCTGAAGATAGTGATGGACACCAAGGTGGAGATAAGAATGGGGAAATTGAAAAGCAAGAGAGTTGGGATTAGGGTTTCTTGCGGCGAGATTAGAGGGAGCTTGCCTAAAGGTAAAGCCGTTTCGATGGCGTCCACTGATAAGTCCAAGTGTAAGGTTGATCTCAGGATCAAGATCTGGAATTGGACATTTTAATTTTTCTTTAAATACTTTCTATTTTTTTTTAGTATACAAAAGGAAAAAAATCGGAATTTTTCATTTGATGTGTATTGTTGTGGTATACTTGAGAGAGTTTGAGAGAGTTCGTCTGTTGTATTGTGGATGAGAGAGTTCACAGTTTGATGTAACGTGAAAGGTTCTTTTATTTTTATTGTATAATGAAAACGTCATTCTTGGTTCCCCCGTCGATCATCCAAGTACAGTTCAGTTCAGTGCAGTTGTTTTTTCTTTCTTTCTTGTGCATTATTCTCTACGTTTTATTGTTATCAGATTCTGGAGCTAGCCCGCTAAATAAATGAAGAAAACTATGATTTCACCGATTTTATTAGTTAAGAAAAAGTTCTGAGAAATTGATTCCCTAAATTTTACAGAAAGATTTAGAAAAAAAATACATATTTCTAAAAAAAATCAAAATCAAAATCAAAATCCATGTTTCATCACAATAACGAACGATAACTGTTTTTTTTACAATTTTTTTTATTTAATGATATTAATATTGTCAAAAAAACTTAATGATAATATTCTGAATCATTAAAGATAATAATTTTCCTAGCATCTAATATGTAATATAAATGCAAAAATACATCATGTTAATAATATTTTTAAGTTTCAGTAAGATTGTTTTAGTTGATTTAACGTTAACTATTTACAACATCAAAAATACATCTTGATATCCATGATTTGTATTATTTACAGGACTCTTGAATTATTATTTTAATAACTTTATCTTTTAAAAACTTAATTTATAAGTCAATTTTGAAAGATAATTATATAGATGAAGCATGAAACTAAGAAATAACCAATCAAGATTTTATAAAACCAAAATCTAGAAATCAAAAGCAAATCTAAAAACCAAAAACTAAAATTTTAAAAACAAAAACTAAGTATTTGACTTGGTTTTTCACATTTTGACATTAAACTAATCTTAGAAAAAACATTGGTGAGAACTTTGAAAAAAATCGGAAATTATTAATTAATCTAGGATTCTTCATGTCATACTTGGATTTTGTTGTCACATGTTCTCATATTTCTCTTCTACCCATGTTATTGCAGCCTTGAAAATATTGAATTGTTGCATTCATTAATTTTATACATAATCAGGTTTTCTAGATAATGTTTATTAGACCCAAAAAAACACACGGTTATAAGATAACGATGATCTCAACAAGGAGGAAAATATTTTCCTTTAAATTCGGGAATCTCGTAAAGTAGAACCGTAATAGGAAAAGTATCCAGATGACATTCTAATCCTAATTATATTGGAACTCTGCTCTTTACGTATATAAATCAGACCACTAAGAAGAACAAAGTACTCGCAACAGATACAATACATGGAGGAAGATGGCACTTTAGTACGAGCAGATGACCCAAAGTCATCTGAATCCTGCCGTCTTTACTTCAAGAGTTTGATCAAGAAGGAAACAACTACTGTTTTGGCCGGATATCAAGTTGCCATCTGCGACAAAGACAACAAGCTGTTGTTTCAGATGAAGGGATCACTTCATGACTCGGCCACTACAGTTCTGGAGGCTGAGCTTATGGCATTGAGACGAGGACTAATTGAAGCTGTGCGTTTAGGGATCACTCATATCTCAGTTTACTGTGATTATCAAACTATTTTCGAATTGGTTAGTTCTTATTTTCTTGGCCGTGGAAGGTTCACATGTCTTTACGTCAATATTGTAATATATCTTTATTTATTTTCAATATTGTAATATATATGTTTCACGTTGAATGTCTTAGGTCATGGGGAGATCCGTGCCTGAGCAGCAAGATAGTATTGCCTTGCTAATGGGTGATGTGCAACGCATCAGACAGCAATTGACATCTAGTATCCCTGTTCTGGTGACCGAAGACCAAACTAAGTTTGCTTATAAACTTGCAATGGAAACTGTAGTTTCGGAAATCAGCATTAATATGCCTCTTGCTCAGAAGATGACTTGCCCTATCTGCTTTGATGATGACTTGGAAGCTCATCAGATGTTTTCTGTTGCTTTATGTTGCCATCAGTTCTGCTTCGAGTGTGTGAGACGATATATAAACGTGGGACTGATGGAGGGAAGAGCATTCGGATGTCCTCATTTTAAATGCAAGTCTAAGCTTACACTTAGAAGTTGTTACAATCTTCTGACACCTAAACTAAGGGAGATGTGGCAACAAAGGATCAATGAGGAATCGATTCCCGTTGTGGAGAGAGTTTACTGCCCAAACCCGAGGTGTTCGGCTTTCATGTCGGAAACCGAGCTCTCTAAATCATCTGAGTCGATGAGAAGTTGCATCAAATGCGATCAACCCTTTTGCATCAACTGCAGAGTTGCATGGCATAGTAACTTGTCATGTGCAGATTACAAGAGACTGGGTCCGAATCCTACAGAGAATGATATAAAGCTCAAAGCACTAGCCAATCAGAAAATGTGGCGTCAATGTGGAAGATGCCAACACATGATCGAACGAAATCATGGATGCAGCAATGTAGTTTGCAGGTATCGTCATCAACTTATATGAATCGCATTCTCTAGCTTTTTATTATAGTTATTATCTTTTTGGAAATTTGGAATTCGATTATATTTTCGCG
This sequence comes from Brassica rapa, assembly GCF_000309985.2. Taxonomy (NCBI): domain Eukaryota; kingdom Viridiplantae; phylum Streptophyta; class Magnoliopsida; order Brassicales; family Brassicaceae; genus Brassica; species Brassica rapa. The sequence continues at coordinate 14,518,488 of NC_024798.2, forward strand.
GAAAATTAACACGGTTAATGGATAGATGTGGGTATTCGTTTTGCTACCAATGTGGAGCTCAATGGACTCAAGGAGGTTGCCCCCATCGAAAAAGGACAATTGCGGCGGAGACTCGTGGAGTTTTGATCATTGTTTTACTTGTATTAGGCATTTTTACTATATCTATACACATGATATAAGACATACGGCCTTGCGCAGAGTAAATTTATATGAAAATTATTTACGAAATATTGTATGAAAATAAAATTTATATTCTTTATCGAATTTATATTTTTGGCCTTTAAATAATTTTTTAAAAACTTTTTTGTTAATTACATAATTTGTTTACTGATGAGCTTATTATATTTTTAATAATATTTTAGGTCAAGAATCTCATACCTACTATTTGGTTACAATTAGGGCTATTCAATATGGTAAAACCGAACCATACCGAACCGAACCGAAATAGACAATATGGTTTGGTTTTGGTATATACCATATAAACCGAATGGATATAATTTTATAAAAACCGTAGGATTTGGATATGGTTTGGTATATAACCGATTAAACCGAATAAACCGAACAAAACCGATTAAAAGTAGAAACATATAAATATGTATTTATTTTATAACAATACATGAAAATCTATTTGTTACATAAGTTAAATTTGTGTTAATAACTATTACCATAATTTTATAGTAATAAATAACTTTAATTTGTAAAACACTTGAACTATAATTAAATAACAATACATCGCAATTCATACATCTTATTTTCTAAGTTAAATTTAGTTTACAATAAATTAATATGAAGATTATAAATTTGATGGACAATAATTAATGGAAAATTTTCACAATTTTTTTCTTATCTGTAAACAAACAGAGTTTCGTGTTCAATTGAAAAAACATGACTTTAATGAACACTGAATATGGAAGAGCGGAAAAACTTTTATTTCATGTTTCTGTTTTGTTTCATATTTTTATTTTCAAAATTTCAAGCTTTGATTTTAGTTATAGATTTGATTATTTTATTTGATGGTAGAAGCATTTTTACTTTTTTGTTCATTTATTTGAACATGTAATATATTTTTAATAAATGGCTGTGTTGACAATATGACTCTAAAATTCATATAATATGATTTCAAACTAAATAATTATGTTTTTTTTGTATAAAACCGAATAAACCAAAAACCGACGGTATATAAACCGAACCGAACCGAAGTAAATATGGATTTAGAATGGTAGTTATATTTTACTAACCGAAATACCGAAAACCAAAAAAACCGAACCTAAACCGAACCGATATCCGGATTGAACACCCCTAGTTACAATGAAACGATGCTAGCTCGGTCTTATATTATGATTTAGCAATTTAAAAGTTAATTATGACTATGAAAAGTTTACGTTCATGTGTCAATCCTATATATCTTCCATATTTTCTCATTTTGTGTCGTTTTTTCATTTTGGTTATTGCTCGATATAAATATTGATTTTTGAGTTTATTCTAATTTTGTTATTTTGTTTTGGTCTGAGATTTAGAAAATATTTAAAATTTAATATTATTAAAGAGATACATACTTAGGATAAGATTCGCCCCTTGTGCAGAATCAATATTTTATATTTATTACTTATATAATTTTTCTGCATAAAATAATAATTATATTTTAAATAACTACGAAATCAGTTATTGTTATGTAATAAATTGGCATGCACATATAAATCAAACGACCGCTCTTGTTTATTCGCAATCATTTTAGGGTAAATAAATCAAGACAATCAATCATATCTATCGAATATGATATATAATTAAATGTAAATGATATTAACATAGATATATTGTATACTTTTAATATGGATATTTATTAAATCTTATATATCATATATGATATATAATTAAATTTAAATGATATTAACATAGATATATTGTATACTTTTAATATGGATATTTATTACATGAGGCTTCTACTCATATGATTTTATGATTATTTGCTTATTTGTGTAACAAAATTTTACACCAACGATTTTTTTAGTGTGGAATGTTTAGTGGTTTCAATAATTTATAATCATTTAAAAAAAACAATGAGAATTTCAAAATTAAAATATTAACTTTTCAATATATGTTCAACGCATATATTTTAGTATGTATTTTCATATGATGTATAGTTTAATTTAAACGATATGAATATATATATATATATATATTAACATAAACACCTACTAAAATAAAATTATTTATTCATATTATTTTATAATCATTTATCTTATTATAGAAAAAAATTTAAACTTTGATCACAAATGTTTATGTGAGACATTTAACAGTTTTAGTAATTTATACTCGTTTTGAAAAAATAAAAATACAGAATATACAAAAAAATCTAAATTTTTATTATATAATTAATATAATTGTGTAATTTATTTTAATAATAAATAATTAGACAAAAATAATATAAAGTATATAGATTGTTAGCAAATCTTTATTAATTAAAATCATTAATTGACATATATATATTAGTCACATTAGGTAATTCCGTATGTTTTATTTAAGTAAAGAGTATATAATAATTTCATTTTGATAAATGAATGGTCCATAATGGACATACTATATAAAATAATATTTCCTAACAATTTAATTTTGGACTAACAAAATTTTTAATTGATTCTCAAGCCGCCACGTAAGTAAAATTAACATTCTAATTACGTGACAACTCAGCATGACACTTTTTTATTTAGTACAAACTACAAATTATAACTTTAAATGTTTTTCTATTAATATATAGGGGATGAACTTTTGAGGTAGTGTACAACTATTAAAAAATCACTTTTTACTTAAAAAGATATCATTAAAAATTATTAATTATTCTACAAAATATCGTTTGTTAGTTTTTGATAAATGTAAAATTTACATTGAAAATATCATCTATATTGAAACATCAAATTTTTTTATAAAGAAGGTCTATTTTAAAATGGATGGAGTAAAAGTTTATTAAGCTAAAACACTTTTTTTTTCCTTTTCGAATGTTAAGAACCAGATTCCCTAGCTCCAGTTAATATATATTTTTTTTAATGGAATGGTAATAAAAAAAATTGTGTACTTAAGAGTATTATGCCTGAACCAGATTCCGAGCTCTAGTTAACTGACCTTGGTGTTGTCATGTCTGATATGTTTCCATGTATCTCATGTACTGAAAGTATTTTTTTTATAGACATCCTCTTACCCTTCCAAATGAAAAACATCATCTGTTCACATCTCTTTCAAAGTGTGTAAATGCACCTCTATTGAGACCCAAGCCATCTCCAATCGATTCAGAAACTCCTCTCAAGTAAACCGTTGAAATCTATTCGCAGATCCAAAGCTTTCTCAAAGTCATCAAACACAGCCATTATACTTTTTTAGAGAACGCAACTTAACATCGGGTAAGACCATGAAATAATGATAAGTTTCCTCGACTTTCAACTTAAAACCAATTGGCAATTAGTAGATTGACCAAAGTCTCTTATATATTACTCAAGTCCCTTTCATATATATCCGATGTGGGATCTTCTCTCCAATACCCTCCCTCGAGATAATGGTGCGTATAACCATTAATCTCGCAGAATCCATTATACCCCCTCCGAAATCATGTTTTGTTTTTTCTAGCGATCTCGGTGGAACTGAGCCTTCTATGGGTCATCAGCTAATGGGATGATCGGGCCACTGTCTGGGCCGGATTAATGGGTCAGGGTATTGGGCCCGCTCTGATACCATGATAAATTTCCTGGGCTTTCAACTTAAAACCAATTGGCAATTAGTATATTGACCCAAGTCCCTTATATATTACTCAAGTCCCTTTCATATATATCCGATGTGGGATCTTCTCTCCAATATGGCTCCGTTGGAGCTGCCTCGGTTTTCATTCACGAAAACAGAGCCGCTTATCTACAAGAACCTCACATCTCAAATTTTTCTTCTCTTCCAAGTTACTATCAATCGAACAAGATGACAGACATTGGGAGCACACCTAAGAGGCGTACTATCTCACCGTATGACCTCACCTCCGGTGACAACCCTGGTGCAGTAATTTCATCCCCGTTACTTAACGGTACGAATTATGATGAATGGGCTATTAACTTGCGTATGGCCTTAAGTTCACGCAAGAAATTTGGCTTCATTGATGGAAGCATTCCGAAACCTCCAGCAGACTCCTCTAACCTTGAAGATTGGATAGCGAATAATCACCTCTTGGTCGGATGGATCAACAAGACCATTGAGCCAAAGCTACGGAGTTCTATATCTACTCGAGAGGTAGCACAGGAGCTGTGGGAGATAATTAAGAAGAGATTCTCTGTGAAGAGCGGCGCACGGCTGCAACAACTTCGCAATTCCCTAGCAACTTGCAAACAGAATGGAACGTCAGTTGATGACTACTTTGGCAGGCTCACGAAAATATGGGATGGAATTCGTGAGAGTATGAACTCTAAGAAGTGTACCTGTGGAAAGTGTGAGTGTGATCTAAACGCAGCTCACGAATCAGAGCGTGAAATTCTACGGGTTCATGATTTTCTCTTGGGACTGGATGACTCGGCTCACGGCGTTATCCGTTCTCAAATATGTGCGATCACACCACTTCCAGACCTTGATAGTGTGTATCAAACTATTGTTCAGAATGAGACCATACGCTCAAATGTCACACAAGAGACTCCGGCTATGAGCTTTGCTTCACAAGTCACGACACCAACTTATAATCGTGATCAGACTTTTCGACCAGTTAATAAAGATCCTTCCAGGAAATGCTTAGTTTGTGGCAAGATGGGTCATGAGGCAAGTGCCTGCTTCAAAGTTGTTGGATATCCTGAGTGGTATGGAACTTCAGGTCGTGGTGGCTCAGGACGTGGTCGTGGATCCACGCCTCGTGTAAACAGCACGCAGATCATAGGAGCAAATGCAGCTGCTTTTACTCCGGTGACCTTAACAGAAGCTGACAGACAAGGCTTGACTGGTATCTCTGATGACCAATGGAAGATCATTCAACATATGGTGGGAAGCACATCTAAACAAGACTCTTTGACTGGTAAGCCTAACTGCAACGAATGGATACTGGACACTGGTGCTACGCACCATATGACTGGACTGGCTGAGTGTCTAGAGGACATTCGTTCTATACTTCCAGTGTCTGTACGGTTGCCTACAGGAACAAACTCACTTGCTTCTAAACAAGGAACCATTCGGTTAAATCCACATCTGATACTTCAGAATGTTTTTCTTGTTGATGAATTTGACACAAACTTAATATCTTTTGGTCAACTGGTTACTGACAATGGTTTGATCGGACAGATTACTGACAAACTCTTGTTATTACAGGACCGCAATACGAAGACGCTGATTGGGATGGGTGAAAGAGAGAGAGAGGGACTTTACCGGCTCTGCTGTGCTGCGCCAATCCTGTCGTCGCATACAAGTGTTGGTGAAGACTCCATCTTGTGGCATCGTCGTTTAGGCCATCCATCTTCTCGTATTGTTAGTTTGCTTCCTGGTGTTAGTAGTCATAAGGATTCTTTTAAAAACTGTGATGTCTGCTTCAGAGCTAAACAAACTCGCCAATGTTTTTCTGAAAGTTCAACTTATTCTAATGCAATATTTGATTTAATTCATTGCGACCTATGGGGTCCGTATCGTACAACGGCTTTGTGTCGCACACGATACTTCTTAACTATTCTTGATGATCACTCTAGAGCTGTCTGGGTCTACCTTTTGCAAGATAAGACGTCAGTCTCACGGCATCTCATGGATTTTATAGCTTTGGTCAACACACAGTTCTCAAAGAAAGTCAAGACAATTCGAAGTGATAATGGAACAGAATTTGTGTGTCTGTCTTGATTTTTTCAAGAGAATGGAATTCATCATGAGACTTCTTGTGTGTACACACCACAACAAAATGGCCGAGTAGAGCGTAAACACAGACACATACTTAATATTGCTCGAACCTTGCGATTTCAAGCTCATCTTTCTATTGAATATTGGGGCGAGTGTGTGAAGACTGCAGTCTATCTCATGAACCGGATTCCTTCTCAACTTCTTGATGGTAAGACTCCTTTTGAAAAGCTGTATGGGAGAACTCCATCATTTAATCATCTTCGGGTCTTTGGATGTCTTGCCTATGTTCATAACATTAATCACAAAGGAGATAAATTTGCGGCAAGAAGTCGAAAGTGTATATTTCTTGGATATCCAGTAGGAAAGAAAGGCTGGTTACTGCTTGATTCAGAAACGCAGAGTATCTTTACGTCGCGGGACGTTGTTTTCTGTGAAGATATCTTCCCATTGGCTGCTTCTTCTGACAAATCTGACAATCATGAGCCAGCGTCTGAACTACAAGAGGCTACTCTCGATGACACTGACTCTGATAGTGGTACATCCGACGATGTGCAACCTGAAACAGAGGAAGGTGTACTGGATACTGCACCTGCAGCTGAGAATATACCGATGGCTCCTGCGGAGGTTCCCGAGGAGATTCCTCCGACTGTTGAAATAAATACACCGGCTACTGAGGTTGATGAGGTTTTAGGAAGAGGACATCGTCCAAAAATTCCTTCCACTAGATTGCGAGACTTCGTCGTTAATACGGTTACTCTTGACTCTTCTCTCTCTCTCTCCACTACTTCACCATCTCCTCAGTTGTCTTCAGGTTCGGTCTATCCTATCTCTGATTATCTCTCTAGTCATAAATTTTCTGACCAACATCGCAGCTTCCTGGTGGCGATATCATCTCATCATATTCCTAAATCGTCTAAAGAAGCAATTCTTGACAAGATATGGAAGGATTCTATGGGTACTGAAGTTACAGCTTTGGAGAGTCAGCATACGTGGGATGTGGTGCCATTGCCACCTGGTAAGAAACCACTTGATAACAAATGGATATATACAATTAAGTATCGATCGGACGGAAGTATTGAACGACCAAAGTCGAGATTAGTTGTCTGTGGTAATCGCCAGAAACATGGAGTTGACTATACAGACACATTTTCACCAGTTGCGAAGATGACTACGGTGAGAGTATTTCTGGATTATGCGTGTAAGTTGGGTCATGAGATTCATCAGATGGATGTTCACAATGCGTTTCTTCATGGGGATCTTCACGAGGAAGTATACATGAAAATTCCTCAAGGTTTTTCTTCTACAGATAAGAATCTGGTATGTAAACTTCGCAAATCTTTATATGGCTTGAAGCAGGCGCCTCGTTGTTGGTTTGCCAAGTTAACAGATGCTCTTCTCAAGTATGGGTTTACTCAAACCAAGTCTGATTATTCCTTGTTTGTTTACTTCAAGCAAGGAGTGTCCATTCGCATCTTGGCTTATGTGGATGACCTGATTATATCAGGAAGTACTCCGAAGGATATCAAACTCATAAAAGACTATCTCTCGACTTGCTTTCACATGAAGTATCTTGGTCTTCTCAAATACTTTCTGGGTATAGAGGTTGCTCGAAGCCCGTCTGGTTTCTACTTATGTCAGCGTAAGTACGCTACTGATATTGTCACTGAAGTCGGATTGCTTGGTTGTAAACCGGCTGGAGCCCCTATGGATCAAAATCATCAACTTAGTCGAGCTGATGGTCCTACAATTTCTGAGCCAGAACGGTATCGGAGACTTGTTGGCCGGTTTATTTATCTTGCTGCGACAAGACCAGACTTAACGTATGCTGTACACATTCTTTCACAATTTATGCAAGATCCTAAAGAAGATCATTGGACTGCTGCATTGAAGGTGGTACGATACTTGAAGGGAACTTTGGGTCAAGGTATTTTTCTGGATGCGAAGTCATCTCTCCACTTGACTGGCTGGTGTGATTCTGATTGGGGAGGATGTCACACTACTTGGCGCTCTCTGTCTGGTTGGATAGTTCACCCGGAACCTCTCCCATCGCGTGGAAAAGCAAGAAACAAGACACTGTGTCTTGCTCATCGGCAGAGGCCGAATACCGTGCTATGGGAGCCATCACTAAGGAGTTGTTAGGATTAAAGTCTTTACTTCGGGAACTTGGAGTGAATCACAAGGAACCGATGACACTGTTTTGTGATAGTCAACCAGCAATTCATATTAGTTCAAATCCGGTGTTTCATGAAAGGACTAAGAATATAGAGATTGAGTGTCATTTCATACGAGATGAAATCGTCAAGGGTGTTCTAAAACCATCATATGTCTGTAAAGTCTATGTTTCGACAAGGGGGCGTGGTAACATAATTTCTATATGTTAGTTGATTCATTCAAGTAATAGCTTGGACAGAACGTCCATAACCACAAGAAACAGATCCGGGGAGAGTGAGCAGCCTCTTTTACTTTGGCAAATTATTTTCAAACAATTTGCTATGATCTTTGATATAACCTTGTAGATTACATTACCTCATGAGATAGGTTTATAGTCCTTCATTGATTTTGCCTATTTCCTTTTCGGAACTAGAGCAAGTAGAGTTGTGTTGACACCTTTTTGGTAAGAATCCTTTTTCGAAGGACTGCACTGCTATAACAACTTCAGAGCCAATAGTATCCCAAACATATTTGTTGAACTTCACAAAAGTATCCATCCAGACCCGGTGATTTATCATTATCTTCTTAATCTCATCCGGAATGACTTTCTTTATAATTTGAATTTCTTTATAATAGCAAATTCAGAACCTTGCTGCTCCACACAATCCGTAGACGGCCCATGTGGTTGTGTTCATAATTCGTCAACAGTGACCAATGTTTTTTTTTTGTCAACTTCAGTGACCAATGTTTAAATACACTTTTTGATATGTCTAGTAGTGCCTTGTTTTCCTTAACTATGGATTCAATATGATAGCCAAAATCTAACTATCTTCCTCTTTTACCCGAATAAAGTTTTCCAGCCCTTTGTTTATACCGTTGTAGCTGTTTCCTCCAATAAGACTTGTAGAGCAATCTCCCTCTCAGAACTATTCATCTTAGACACCTTTCTCTAACACCGACACTATGAAACAGAATAAAACAAGAGCACAAACTTCGAACTATATCTGTATGCCTGTATTATATAAACTACACTAAGCTAGCTTTTGCTTTGCTTATACCACCATACTTGCAAGGACTGGCCTTGAACAAGAAGTAGCAGTTAATGGATACCAAAGGATATTACTTCTTAGTTTGTTTCAGCAAACACAAGTTATCGAGAACAGACCAATTAACAGAGTTTCAGCAAACACAAGTCTCACAAAAGTATGTTCTTTAGAGTTATGTTGTTACCTGAAACTGTTCGAGCCAAACTTCTAAGAAGCATCCCACAAGGTTCCAAATACATTAAGACAAACGAACGAGAGAGTAAACACAAAAGACCATTTTGTAGCGAGATTCCGTGTGAGATAAAAGACATTTTTAAAGATAAAATAAAAACTGAATATTCTTAATCTCTCACCAGCCAAACCTCCACTGATTCTAAAATACTCTCAAAATAAAAGAGTTTATTCCCAGTAAAAATAACCCCAGCATACACACCTTTATTTTTTTTAAGACCCTACAGGAGCCATGTCTTTACCTTTGGTTGCGGCCGTTGCAGCAGCCGAGGCGGCGGCAGAAGCAGCAGCTGCAGCCGCGGCGGCTGCAGACGCAGCAGGGCTAGGAGTTGACGGAGGAGGAACAGGCTGGCTCTGCTGCGCAGCAACCTCTTGACGCTTTTTAATCTGAGGAGAGTTGAGATCCGCAAGCAACTCTTTAATCTGCTTCCCAGACATAGTCTCGTTCTGAAGCAAAGCGTTCGCAAGTGCATGCAGCTCTTTATTATAAACCGTGAGGATGTTTCTCGCATTGTTATAAGCCTTCTCCAAAAGAAGCTTCACCTCCCTCTCGATGAGAAGCCTCGTCTCCGTGCTCATGCTCTTCCCATTGTCATCATAGTTATGCGCCACGAGACCAACCTCTTTGCTCATGCCGAATTTAGTAACCATCGCTCGTGCGAGCTTAGTCGCCTGCTCGAGGTCAGAAGACGCCCCTGAAGTCACCTCGCTCTCCCCGAAAATCAACTCTTCTGCGACCCTTCCTCCCATGCAAACATCGAGCCGAGCGAGCATCTGTTTCCTAGAAATGCTGGTCTCGTCTTTATCCGGCAGCTGAGAGACCATGCCGAGAGCCATACCGCGTGGCACGATGGTTGCTTTGTGGACTGGAAGAGCACCTTCCGTGTGGATGGCCACGAGGGCGTGGCCGCCTTCGTGGAAGGCGGTCAGTTTTCTCGACTCCTCGGATATAACTGCGGATTTTCTCTCGCTTCCCATCATGATTCTGTCTTTGGCGAACTCGAGGTCAGACATCGTCACGTCTTTTGCACCGTCCATTGCAGCTTTCAGAGCAGCCACGTTGACCAGATTGGCCAAGTCAGCTCCGGAGAATCCAGGTGTTCCTCTTGCTATGATCATTAAATCAACATCTTCAGCCTTAAGTACCTGAAACACACACAAGAGCCATAAACATTTCTTAAGAACTTTTATTTAAAAAAAAATTGAATGTTTCATTGGCTTGGCCATTATAATCTAAAGTTTACCTTTGACATGTGAGACTCAAGAATCTGGCGACGACCTTCAACATCAGGGTTAGGCACAACAATATGGCGATCGAACCTCCCAGGTCTAACCAATGCCTTATCCAACGACTCAGGGAAGTTTGTTGCAGCGACGACAATGATCCCTTCGTTCTGTTTAAACCCATCCAGCTCGACGAGAAGCTGGTTCAACGTCATCTTCATGTACTGCTGGTCCTTGGGGTTACGGCTTCCTCCAATAGCATCAATCTCGTCGATGAATATGATACAAGGGGAGCACTTCTTTCCAGCGGCGAAAAGATCTCTGACTCTTCTGGCTCCGACTCCAACGAACATCTCTTCAAACTCGCTGCCACTGCAGGAGAAGAAAGGCACTCCAGCTTCTCCGGCGATGGCTCTTGCTAGCATTGTCTTCCCTGTGCCGGGAGGACCAACGAGCAGGACTCCCTTAGGAAGCTTTCCTCCCAAACGAGTGAATCTCTGTAATAAAAGGAGAGATATGGTTACTTCATTGGAATATTTATTAGTAAGAAGAGGTGTGAAAATTAACCTTGGGGTCGCGGAGATAATGCACAATCTCCTCTAGCTCAGCTTTTGCTTCATCAACACCCTTTACATCGGCGAATTTGGTGTTCGAGTCCATACTAGGTTGGACTTCTTCATGCAAACCGAGTCCTAACATATGTAAACCGCAGCTAAATTAGAGAAAAAAATCATCCAAAACAGATACTGTGTCAGAGAAATGAATACCTTTGCCAATTCCTCGATCCTCGATAAGTGCTCCAGCACCAGAAATAAGCAAGAAACCAACAGCAATAGTCCGGAAAGTACTCCATAGCTGTTCTTTGAAGCTACTCCTTTCAGTGGATATGGTATGAATCGGTGCAGCAGCAGTTCCAAGAACACCATCTTTTGTTCCTTTTCCTAAGTTTCTAAATGCTGCAATGTCTCCAAAACTCTCTTGCTCCTGAGAAGCACCAGCAATACCTAAGAGACAAAACATTAAACTTTTAGTTATTGAAATCAATATGAAACTTAGGGTCCTTTAGAGAGTGCATACACACACCTCTTTGCAATGTTCGGACGAGCTCACTGTTATCAAGCCTATCAACTTTGACCAAGGCCTTGATATACTCGGTGAGCGCAGAGGGATTGGAATGCATAGAAGGGCTGCTCTCGAATATTCTGATCACTGCTTCAGGATCGTTTCTGCGGAACAGTTCTCTGAGTTGCGCAACCTCGTTAAACTCATCTCTTTCACGCACTCTCCGAGCAAAGCTACCAACATAGCTCGATTGAAACCTTGAAGAAGCTCCACCACCACCACCACCTGCTGCAGCTACATAAACAAAACAAAAAAAAAAACATTTAACATATCAATATATGCTTCTGGAAAAATAGAAAAAAAAGCTGAGTAAAAGAAAAATAAACCTCCAATAACTCTTCTAGGAAGAGAAGGGTAAGCTCTAACAAGTAAGCTTTTCAATTCCCGTTCATGGCTCGAAACCTGTCACAGATAATTAATAAGATGAAACTGATTTTGCTTTATGTGTTCTCAAGACTACACTTTTCGACATTTTCTTGGTTAAATTTCAAATCACATCAACGAAAGTTTTCGAAGGGCTCTAGGGTTTGCAAAAAGATCATCAGCTTCTCCGTTACACAACCGATCTAAAATTGACCAAATCCAAAAAAGAGAGGAAAACCAAAAGAACCTTGGTGATGATGCGCCTCCAAGCCATCGATCGATCAATCAATCAATCTCCTTTTCCCGACCTTGGTTGTGATTGAATGTTTGGAAATCGAACACGAACCTCTTTTCTTAGGTTCGGAAATAAAAAACCAATTTTTTTAGTCTTGAAACCGGACAGATACACGTGAGAGGAGAAGTTTGGTAAATGACACAAGTGATATAAATTTAGTGGGCTTTTCCTTTCGGCCCACACTGGCTTAAATGCTTAAAAGCTCTTGGGTTGACAAGTGTTTGGTAGGGCTTTATGTGTTGCAAGAGCTTATCTCTACCGTAACTACATTTTCAGACATTCCCCTGAAATAGAGAACCACTTCAAGCTTGATTTATGGTGTAATTCTCAGCTTCTAGATTGGTGTGTTAAGCTCAGAGCCATCAAATGATTCTAAGACCATCCGCATTGAAGTATCAAGTCCACACGATTTTCGAGAAGAAAATATATTAAAATAATCAGATTTTAATGAACCCAGTTTGTGCGGGTTCGCCGGAGTGATACCGTCTCGTTACTGTTCCGCGGGTCCCACAACACGTGGCAATCCGCGATAGGTTCGTTTATATATATACACATATATATATATTTTTTTTTTAAAGTCAAATGAAAAAAAAAAAATAATAATAAAAAAAAAACATTGGAAATCGGGAATCATCAGTTGGCTGCTGCTCATGCTCTAATGTTGTGATTGGAGATTTGACTTTCAAAGTTTTTAAGGACTTCATAATGATCTAAATCTCTCAAAGTCCTTAAAAACATTCAAAGCCTCAACTTCTGGTTTTTCCTTCATGTTTCTTTGCTTTTTTATAAAAGCTAGAATTTGTGGTTTTTAGTTTTTTTTTCTTTCTAAAACCACAACCATAAAATCCACATTAAATATTTTTGTGAACTCATTAGTTTAAAAGTGTTGGCATTCAAAGTCCTAAACAATCATAGCCTATTGTCTTGACATTACTGATTATAAAAACTGAGAGTTTCATGTTTAAAAACTAAGAGGAAAACATCAATTTAATATTTAAATTCATGGTAACCAAAAACTCCAATGTAGTTTTAAGAGAAAGAAAGAAGGAATTAACATACACACACGCACACTATCTCACAACACAAAAGACAACAACAAGCTGTTGAAACTTTTCCTCAAACAATTTAACCTCTTCGTGTAGAAACACCAAAAGGTTTGGAGAAATTAGTAACATAGGAAGGAGGATCCGAGGAGACAGGGCTGCTGCTCTTCAAGTCCCCGGTGAACAATCCAGAGTTGTTCATAAACTGAAACTCATCCATGGACTGCCTCATAACATGGTTAGTCCTCCTCTTAGCCTTTGTTGATTCAGTCATACTCATGTAACTCGGCTTGTTCTTGCTAGAGTTGTCTGAAACAAGTCCAGTGGTTACAGAAGCAGGTGTGGTTGAACCGGGACTAACATTAAAGTCATAACCAGAACTCGATGATGACATATGAGGAGGAGGTTTCGCAGATACCCGAGTTGTCACATTGTTTCTTCGAACTTTAACAACCTCAGGTGACTTCAAGTGTTTAGTAGGAGGCGTGGCTGCCTCCGTAGCGTCCATAAGTCGAGTCTCCCATGGCCGAGCAGCCATCCAACGCTCCAACCAACTCCACCCCCAACTATTCTTATCAAACTCTTGACTTTTCAGATAGGAGATTGAACTGTTTGTCTTAAGGTTTGAGCTAGGAATCGACCTCCATTGCTGCAACAAAAAAAAAATCAAAAATTCAAATTCATAAAAATGAGATGAATAAAGTTGAAAGAGTTAGTTACCTTTTGAGCAAGAGCATAAGCCAAAGCGCGTTCTCTCTTAAAAGCACCATCTTGTCTCTGCTGCAGCTTTGTCTTTATATCATCGACCGTTCCTTTCCTATCGCACCAACCTTCCTGAGAGAGTATTATCAAATTCAAAAACAACAAATTAAACATTTTTTTTCAAAAAAAAAAAAGGATGAAAAAGAGTCAAAGACCTCGACTTCTTTCAAGAGATCAGATTTGCTTCTGTGTTCATCTAAAAGCTTTTGAACAGCTTGTCCTTGTACAGTCATCCTCACGCGACGAGCTCTAACACGTGCCTGAACTCGAACCAAGGCTTGCATGCACCTTAGAGTCACAGCCGCTTGTTTCCTCACTTGCCTCCCTCTCACCAAAGCTTGTAGCCTCACTATCCCTTTCAACGCCCTCAACGCTCTTCTCGCCTGATAAAACAAACAAAATCAAATCCTAAAGTCTCAAAAATTAATTGTTCTCTCAGTAACATTTAATTAAACATTCAAATTAAAAAAAAAAATCATTTCTAATAAACACAAAGCTTTGAACTCACCAAGAAACCACGAAAAGCGGTTTGGATTCTGATAGCAGCCCATTCTTCTCTAACGGCTTTGAAGTCTTTAGGAGGAGCCCTGAGCACAGTTGCAACAGCTGCAGAATAAGAAACCGAATCAGACCGCCCGTGTCGGATTCCCTTCCAAGACGAGGCTAAATCCCCTGAAGGACTCCTCCATAGCTTCCACTTCTTGTTTTTTCCACTACTACCCTTTTCCTGTAAACAAACAAAATATTCTTAATTAAGCTTTTCTATGAGAGGAAAACTAACAGTTAATTAAGCTCTTTCTTACAGATTCACTTTTCTCTGGCTTCTTGAGACCCATGATTGACTTAACCCATTTTCCTGAAGCACCCATCTATAGTCGTAGATTGCAAAAAAAGGTTTTGGCTCGAATTCGTAGACAAACAACAACACCTGAGATTTATTTTTTCAGGTTTTTAGTAGAAAGTCTGAGAGGGATAGAGAGAGAGAGAGAGTGAGTGTATTGGAGAACGTGAGCTTGTGGTGGTAATGGAGGGAGTGGTGGGTTAAAGAGACGTTTTTGAAATTTGAACAAACTTCAAAAATGGACAAGAGAAAAGGTTTATTAATTTTTAAAAATTAAAGTATGCTCGACTCTTTAGGCTTTTGTCTCTGATTGTGTTTCACACTTATGTACCTTCTCCAGAGTTGCATGCATTAGAAAAATACCATAAAAAGGCACAATATATATATAATATATAGTATTCATTTATTTATAGATTAGGCTTTTTATTCTTCTTTCTTTTCTACAAGACTCATGACTCATGTAATGCCCTGTTTTGTTTTATTGCTATTATTGTTGTATCATTGGATTCGAAATTTAAACTCCCAAAAATGTCCCAATCAGATTTGAACACATTATCTTCTATTGTAAAGAAAAACACATTCTCTTTCAAAAGCAATGCCCTTTTGGATTTTGTGATTTGTATGAATCATATGACGCATTTAACTAGAACTTGAGTAAAATGAACAAGACTGACACCCTAGTTTATCACATAAGAAATTGTTTTAAAATACTGCATTTTTAGTGTAAATACTGCATATTTTTTAGTTAATTAGATGGAAAAGATAGATAGAGTGTCTAATTAGATATATAACAAAAGCAAAGTTGAAAGGTGAATTATTCTAGTAATATTATGATTTATGTCATTAACTACTGTTTTCTCCTAATAAATTTTGAAATCTTATCTAAAATTTATTCATTTTTATCTTTTTTTCTATTTTGCATAAGAAAATCACCTCTTTTTGACCAAAAAAACTAACATTAGAAAATTTTGCAAGAATAAACCAATACTAGATTTTGACCCGTGCAACCGCACGGGTGTTTGTTTTCACTTTTCTATACATAAATTATTGTTTTACAACATAAGTGGTATATATTTTTAATGTTAATCATATACTTAAATATTTATATAACTATTTCAAATACAATAATTTTATAATTTACATGTTATAATTAATTAATTGTTTAAACCTTATGTATTTGCCACTTCTTATTATATACTTATCTTATTGTATTTGTATTTAGTTATTAAGCAAATTAATATATTCATGAAAAAATATATTTAAAAAATATTTTGTATTTAATTTATGCTAAATTCTGACCCATATTTCAAAACTGGATTTCTTTTTACCAATATTTTTATGCTTATTCATTTTAGATAATTTATTATTGTATATATGAAAGTGTAAGATATGTTAATTTTTAGACATGTATTATATAGTTTGTTAATTTTAAGTCGTTCTATCATCATATTATATTTTAAATAAATAGTTTATATTTATGAAAATAAAATTTATAAATTTATCAATTGAATATAATTTTATCATATTTATTTTAGTATAATAATTATATTTTAACATAAGCATGACTATAAAAGTAGACAAAATAGGATATAATTTATTTATTTTCATTTCTAAACGATAACTTAAAATACATTAAGTTATTGTTTAAATATTACACAGATTTATTAGAATTTTTAAAATATAATAAATAAATATATATTATATTTAAAATGAAAATATATTATGATTAAAGTAGTTACAAAGATTTTATATTATTAACTTTAAAGAAATACATGTTAATTTTTATACATGTATTATATAGTTTGATAATGTTAACCCATCTTACCAACATATTAAATTTTATTTTTGAACATAAATATTATAATTACGAAAATATAATATATAAATATATAAATTTAATACAATTTTATTATATTTAGCTCAATATAATAATTTTAGTTTAATATGATTGATTATGATTATATAATAACTAAAATATTATAGATTTTTTTATTTTTCATTTTATATAACTGAATATATTAATGTATAATAATATTTTAAACTAATTTCGAAATTAGTGAAAATATTTAAATATAATTTCGAAAATGAAGATCTTGTAAAAATCTTTTTAAACAGATTTGTTAGAATTTTAAAATAAATATATTTATATTTAAAATGAAAAGATATCAAAAGATACTATGATTAAAATATTTTAAAAATTATATTTATTATTAGTTTGAATTAAAATATAATATGAATTTCTATGAATAGGTCCATTAGGTCCATTTTTAAAAAAATCACACATGAATCAAGGTTGTGACTTCTGTTTTAATATATAAGATTAGAAGAAGATTGAGATAGTTGTCACACCTTACTAACAACTTAAGAAAAGCCTAAATCCTAAATCAGCCATCAACATTGAAGTTAGACCAGAACATGAACCAAAGACGATTAAAGAGATTAAAAGTCCACGTCAGGTGGTGGATGTACTGATGGATTCACATCTTTATTGTTAATATTCAAACAACAAAACTTTGGGATATATGTAACAGTTTAGTTATTTGATCATTTTCTCAGATGGAACACTGAAGATTCTCTTTATCAAACAAAAAGCTGTTGAGAGTCAACTTATTAATCAACATTCTTAAATAATAAATTCAGTCTTCAGGTCAAAGATTACACAAAGTTCTACTAATAAGAACTTCAATTTACAGCCTTGCGGATTTAGCAAACCAAGGATCCACTACAAATACAAAATGGGAGCTAAGAAGAAATAAACTTTTATTTGACATGAATTAAAGAACAAAGGATGTGAGAATTAATAAAGCCTTTTCTCACACCTTAAGACTCGTTTATTGTGGAACCAATTTAACAGCAAAAGCCTAGCAGTTCACCTGAACTCTAGGGCTTGGTATTCCCATGTATGCTAAGCGTGGAGAGAGTCTTACTCTAGGACTAGGCCTTGGTGAAGGAATTGGACCGTATGGTGAGGGGAAACGTGCAGAAGCAGGCGAAATCCGAGGAGACAAGCTGACTTGTTCAAATGCTTGTGACTGCAGCTCCATGGGATAATCTCTAACACACCCAATTCTTGGACCAACTCCACTGTTCCATTTGCAAGATAGCCTCTTCGACAGCTCGAACACCGGTCTTTGCGTCTCTTTCTCTTCTTCTTCTTTGTCCTCTGTAATGTTGGTTTCTACAGGTTTATTATTCTCTGCTTCCTCTTCTTTTGTTTCTTCTTCGTATTTGAATGACGAATATTCCTCGTTCACAGTGCACCTCTACATTCAGATTTATAGCTTAGTGATCATTCTTAAGATTTTAGCATTTATTATGTGATAGAAATTTTGTTTTCCTTACCTTAACATTGGTGAGATCAACATTGTTCTCTTCCAGGAAACTTATGAACTCCTTGAAGTTGTCTTCTGTTGGTAGGTAGTGTCCACTGTACGGCCATATAGCCTCGAGAACACCGTCGCGGGCGACCAATCTGCCTGCAGCGGTTGTGGCGCCGCCAGATAAGAAACTAGAGTGTTGGAAAACGCCTTTCTTCTTCTGGCCTACGTACAAGGTTTTCGTGGTGCTAAGTACGAAGATCGTCTTGGATTCTTCTGTTGAACTGATCAGAGTCATGTTCTGTTTGTACATTAGTCTCCCATCCTCTACTATCACCTCGTATGCTTCTCTCTCCATCTGCAAGTTGACGAATGAGTTAGATAAAAAGTAGGTATGCTGGAGTACTTT
Organism: Brassica rapa; assembly: GCF_000309985.2. Classification (NCBI taxonomy): domain Eukaryota; kingdom Viridiplantae; phylum Streptophyta; class Magnoliopsida; order Brassicales; family Brassicaceae; genus Brassica; species Brassica rapa. The sequence continues at coordinate 14,537,121 of NC_024798.2, forward strand.
TAGTTGTAGGAGAAAGAAAAAAAGAACTCACAGGTCCGAGATATTTAATGCATTGTTTTTGTAGAACATTTCTTGGGTGGTGTTCAAGATTCACGTCTTTTCCATCGCCAACGTCCAACCTTTAGTTTCAAGTAATAGGAAACATAGTTTAGAACATATCCATAACTATAGAAAGAGATAAAAAAAAAAGAGTGTGTTATAAAGCCTAGGACTGACCAGTAGAAGAATGGTTGTGCACTCATGCTTGCTGACCAGACATCGTAATAGAAGTGCAAGTTGTGTCCATAACGGTGGCGTGGGTCAATCTGTAAACACAACTTTAGATTAAATCCAGAGAAGGTTAAAGATTTGTGTCATTTCGAGAGATATTTTTGTAGAGACTTACAGCTTCAAGCCAATGCTGAAGAGCTAACTTCTGAGCTTTTTCATCTTTTGACAAGCCTTTTCCAACCTTAGCAGCTCGTGTTCTAGCTCGTGCCCACTTCGAAACAGCTGTTTCATGTTTCTCCTCTTCAAAGAAGGAAACCGAGCTCAGTTTCAGAGCTGCAGAATCCAGAGTCTTCCACCTATTTAAACATTTAAAAAAAAAAAAATCAACAACTTGAAACGCATTATTAACTGAAGCTAAGATAAAAAACAAATATTCTTACTAAATAATGCAGATAGAATATTTCTAAACTCAAATGACTCACCAGAGCTCCTCAACCACAACCGCGCAATCCGCTAGGTTCCTTCTCGTCCGGTAACTCTTGTACACCTTCTGTAACGTAGTTGCAGCTGCGTCAAGCTCGGCGAGCGGTCTTGGGGAGAAGAACACAAAAGGCTCAGGGGGAGTAATCGTGGGCTTCGTTATTTGGATTCTCTCGCAGGTTCGTCCGTTCAAACTGTTGCGTTTAGGCTTCTTCACGTCGACAACTTGATCATCTGCCTGGTTCGTCGTTGGCTCAGTCTTGGCTTCTGTTGGAATCTCCCAGCTGTTGAAGCTCAGTGACCTCTCCATACCGGCGGCCTTTGGAGAGTTTTCCGGCGCCTCACTCTTGAAACTGTTGGTTCTTGATGTCAAGCCGAAGGATCTGACTCCAAGAAAACTCTCGACGGGGTTCTTGAAACTGAAGAACTGGTTTGACAAAACTTCTTTACACGCAGACACGAGAAGTGAAAGAGAAAGCCCCATTACCTGCACGCACGCAGTCGAATCAAGATCAATATCAAACGTTGACAAACGAATCTTTCTCTAAAGTAATCAACCAACAACAACTTTCATTAATATATTATTTTTTTTACTGAGGTCACTAATATCATCACCAACTCAATTATTGGTGCCGGCGATAGAGATAAATAAAATCATCTTATCCGGACATTCCAACGAACTTACTAAGAAAAATCCAAACACTATGGACAAAGCAAGATGCAAACATTAATTTTAATAATCAGGATATTTAACGTACCTCAAGAATTGCAGAGATACACCAAGAACAAGAAAACTCGTTACAAAAGAAGACTAATAAAAAGTCAAGTTCTCTCTCTCTGTCTTCTACTCTAGTCTCTAGAGAAAACAAAATGAATACGACTTCCAAGTAGAAGAGTAATAGCTCTATATATACGCAGTTGGATATGCGTAGTAGTGTGTGTAGTTAGTTGACGAGTATTAAATGGGGTAAAAAAGACTAAAAGTAGAGTCTTTGTTTTACAAATTGTTGAATATGAGAAAAAGCTTATAGTGAAGAAGATTCAAAGATGGTGCGTCTGAAAAACATATTAGTTTTAAAATCATATTGTAGGAACGAAGATTTCATTTTGTTTGTTAACCCATTGTATTGTTACTTTTCCGTAACAAAATAACAAAAACATGATAGAAAACGGAGTAGGAGGCCACACAGGGGAACCCACAGGGGACGCAGGGTAATTCAATGGTAGCTTCGCCGAATTTATTATTTAGAAAAGGACAATTTATTTTGACCAAGAAAAAGAAAAGGACAATTTATTAGTCTACAGTTTACTTTTTCTGGATTTAGTAGTTTCTATCAAATCTTATCTGAATTGGCAATAAAATCTATATCAACGCAGAAATCCTACTATATAAAAGAAGCTAAATCATTGCTTCCTAAGCCTATCCACATGTGCACAAATATTCAGGACCAATCAATATGTCAGGTCATCACGAAGTGGGCTTGCAATTAAAAAAAAAAATCAACAACTCGCACCCCATTAGACCCATCTCCTAGCCCACTCCCGAGCCACTCTCTTATAAGCATAATCCCGTATTCTAAACATCCCGTGTTAAATTTTTTAAAATACTCATATCTTAGAAATAGTTTAGAAAATATATTTATATAAATATTTTTTCTTGAATAATATTTAATTATAATTTTTTGTATCTTTTTTAACTTTTATAATAAAAATATTATTTTCAGATAGCAACAAAATATATATAAGAATTATCTTATTTTTAAATTTTTTTTATAATTTTAATATATTATTTTAGAATCAAATATTTAAAATTAATATAACATATAAATTTTATATGATTAAAATAAAATTCATTTTTAATTATATATAAAATTCATTAAGGGTATTGTTTTAATTAACACATTAGCGAATCAGTTAGAAATTAATAATAAATCAATAACCTATCTAAAAGTCTAAAACCTAATAAAATATGACAAATAAGAAAAACTAACTAAATTTTAATATAAAATAGAAATTTAATAGTATTAAAATAAAATTCATTTTTAATATATATATATATATATATATTAATTAAGGGTATTTTTAAATTAATAAATTAGTGACTTAGCTAAAAATAAATAATAAATCAATAATTTAGCTAAAGCCTAATAAAAACATGACAAATAAGCAAATTTACTAAAATTATGGATAATATAAAATATGATTGATTCTTTAATACAAAATTAAAATAAGAGTTTTGTTAAATAAAACATAAGTTTGTGTATCGGTGTTACAAAAAAAAAATCATTAATAGTGTCGTAGGAATTATATCTTTCCCATTAGCGAATAAAATTGAAGCAGAGTGTTGGAGGATAGCCCAACGTATAGACGAGATTATGGAGATTGATATGGGAGTTGAGGTAACGGACACAACTGTTCCTCCGTAAAGAAACGCTCCTGCTAGACATCCTGGATAAATGAAAGAGACATATCTGGACTTGGCTTTGTGTTAATGGATGGTGACTTTCTAATGCTGTTTGGAGCAAGGGCCAATATACACGCACCAAATCACCACTGCAAAAGCTGAAGGTTTACTATGAGCAATGCAAGTGATACTGAAGTTTGGACACAGAGAGATGGTCTTTCAATCGACTGTGAACAACTGGTTATACTCATTCAAAAGGAGGAAGATTAGCCTGCATTGGACTCGGAGCTCGACGAAATACAAGCTGTATCCAAAGAATTTTCTGAACTTTCTATTGCCTATATTCCTAGATCTTTAAAATTCCGTACGAATAGCCTAGCAAAAGGTGTCCGATCACGCGCATCTCGATCATCTTTTGTAAACCCTTTTGCACCAAGTTGGCTAGCCCCACAAGCTAGCGTGAGGGTGCCAAAAAAGAGAATAAAGTTGAAAGTGAAACTAAATATCCCAATGAACAAATTTATCAGAAGTCCATATTTATGTGGATGTCTATATGGGACAAACAATTTTTTTAGACAATTATAGAATATAGTCACGAAAATCAATCCTAAAATATATAATTTAAAAAAAATATTTAAACAAACCATCAAAATTTTCAGTATTACACCAAATAAGAATATAAAGACCAACTATATTCTCTTCGTGTATAATGTGTTGTGGTAAGATTCAAAAAAATTAACTTACTTTACAGTAAGGAAAAATTAGATATTTAATTCCAAATTTACAGTAAAAACATAACATTTTATAAAACTAAACAACTGATATAATAGTACAAAAATATGAAAAAAAAATCAAAATACTATCCGCGCGTAGCGCGGATAAAGACCTAGTTATGTATAATAATATTTGGATTACCTAGCTTTTAGCCTTTAGGGGTTGAGTAAACATTAAATAACACATATACTACTTTAAAATCTTGGGAAAACTGTTTTTTTAGAGCAAAAAAATGGTAACTATGTCTCTTTAGACTAATCTATATTTTGTGTCATATTTTCCTATAACACCCTTTAATATTTTTGAAAATAAATTAAATAAATAGTTTTACAAACAAAAAAATTTTGGAAAAATTGTAACTTTTGATAAAATACCTATATGAACTTAGTGATATTTTTCTAATTATAAAAAAGTTAAAATTATAAATTTCATATTATGTTCTAAATAAAGTAGAAATGACATTCTACGAAGTAGAAAACGAAATCCACTTTTTTCATTGAATCTACAATGTTTAGAATACGTGATCTACGTAAATAGGAGTATTCTAAAAATATTTAGAATACACATTCCGCGCTTAACCTATCGTTCTAAAATCTTTAGAAATCAAAATCTACACATTAATATAAATCTAAAACACGTAGAAACCGACTTATACAGATTTACTATAAATCTAAAACATGTAGAAATCAAACTCTAAACATTACTATAATTCTAAAAAACTGTAGAAACCGATTTCTATATATTAGTTGTATTCTACGGATAAGAAATCAGTTCCTAAAACTATGGAAACAAAATATTTGAGAATATTCACTTTTATATTTTGAAAAAAAAAATCGATTTTTTTTTAAAAAATAAAAAAACGAAAAAGGAACAAAAAAATAAAAAAAAATGAAAAAGAAATAAAAAATTACAATTTTAAGGGCATTACTGCCATTTTGAAAAAAAATTAGTCTAATGGGACATAAAGTAGTATAGATTAGTATAAAGGGACATAGTTACCATTTTTTTGCTCTAAAAAAACAATTTTCCCTAAAATCTTATACTTATTTCAATAAATGAAATATTATTCTTTGTTTATTAAAATTTATCAAATACTTGCTTTTTTACATAATTTAGTTACTTATTATTAAATAAAGTTCATGGAAATGAAAAATATAAAATAAACAGTTATCAGTCAAACTTGCTTTGTGCTTGAGCCAAAAAAAAAGAAACTTGAATCTTCTTGAACCTGGACATTTTTAGGAGATATGTAATTTCCTGGAGTTGCTAAAAAAAAGGTAGTTTCCTGGAAAAAATCTTTTTGGTGGCTTGATAGATGCTGATATCACTCATGAACTAATTATGAAAAATTGGATGTTGAATGGAAAATATTTCAAATAAGATAAATATGAGCTAGAGTAGATTTGCCTGATTTACTGAATGTTGGTGCATGATATGACGTCTTTAATGTCTTCTAGATGATTTAGTATTTCTCCTGGCTTTTGTCTTCAAAGTTTTGATAACTTATGGCTTTGTAATGAACTATGTACCTTACTTCTAAAAAGAAGAAAAAAAAATCTGTTTGTTACTTTTATTTTCTATTCAAAAATGAAATAATAAGTTGTTTTAGCAAAAAAAAAATGAAAAATGAAATAATAAGTGGATTTACCCAAAAAATGAAATAATCATATTCCTTATTATATTTTTATTTATTAATCGTAAAATAGAATAGTAGTAAAACTCAATTCCATTTTAGAAAATCAATTTTGAATAAATAACGAAGTTGCACATCATACGGTAGGAGGTGCAACTCTACCAAAGACAAATGAGTGGTTTCATATTTGGAAAATGTTAAAAATAGGGGCCAAAATGCAATAACTGAAAAAACTGTAAGAAAAAAGAAAAGTGCTTCCGTTTCTCGTTGTGCATCTCTCCGCCTTCTCGCCATCGCATCTTTTCTACTCCGTCTCCGTGCGCCGTCGGAGATTACCATTCAGGTCCGATTCATCGCTAACTATATTTCCGTAAAATTTACAGTTCTCAACTATTGATTTTTTTCTTCTACTCTGTCTGTTTGGATTCTCCAAATTTGCAATCCAATTAACTAAAATCATTGATTTGTTTTGGTCTTATGAAGATTACGGTGTGTGAGATAATGTCTTCTGCTACTGAAACCGTAGAAGAGCAGCAAAAGCTGCAGATTTATCCGACGTCTAAAGCTGGTGTTTCCCCTTTTTGGCGAGGTTTCTCAAAGCTTAACTCTTTAGCTGACTTTGCAAATTACAATTGATCCTTGTATTAAACTGTTTTCTTGTCTCTCAGACAAGTATGAAAGAGATGCTAAAAAGTATTGGGATATATTTTACAAGCATCATGGAGATAGAGTAAGCCCCTTTTTTATTTTTATTTTTATAGTTCATTTCTATCTCAATTCACATGTAACTGAACTAAATAGCTAGAGATTGTTTTGTACTATAACACTACAACATTGGTTAATTTTGGTGGATATTTGATCATATATATTTTCCCTTTATTCATTTGTTTCTTGAATGTGTGGTGGATATTTAAAGGTTCTCAAGCTCTGAAACTGGTGATTATTGATATGTTTGAGGGCATTGCTTTGTTTGTATGTTTTGAGCTAATCTTGTGTAAAGTTTCTGCAATTTGGTGCTTTGTGAAACGCGAGTGTGAGCTCACTGTGCAAATTATATTACTGTCGTTTACATGACATTCTCTTCTTCTTTATCAGTTTTTTAAAGACCGGCACTATTTGGACAAGGAGTGGAATAGCTATTTTTCTGTGAGTAGTGAAACCAATTCTTCGGGTATCTTTCTCCATTACCTATTCTAGTCCTGAGTTTGTGCTATTCTCTTTTTTTTTTCAGGCTAGTGGAGGAAAGGTCATTCTTGAGGTAATCACAATTCACAGATCCTCAAACTGTTCCTAATCTAAGTAGCTTTTATTAACTATTATTCTGTGTAATTTTGGTTTTGATTTGCAGGTTGGCTGTGGAGCTGGAAACACCATTTTTCCGTTGATTGCTACATATCCACACATATTTGTTTACGCATGTGATTTTTCGCCACGCGCTGTTGACTTGGTCAAGGTCGGTCTTCATTCCTCGTTTTTATGTTTTTGCTTTTCCTTCATTGATTTCTCTTTGCTAGTGAGGTCTATGATGTAAGCTTTTAAACGTATTAGATGGTGTACGGTTTGACGTATGCTTCACAGTTTTGTTGTTTACTGGCATATGTTGAAACTTGATCAGAGAGTGTTATTTAACTTCAGGCTCATGAAGAATACACAGAGACGCGCGTGTGTGCATTTGCTTCCGACTTGACCGGGGATGACCTTGACAAGCATATTTCTCCATCTTCTGTTGACATTGTGACCATGGTAATTTCATAATAAAAATATAGTATATTACTGTGTTATTTACTAGCTAGAATTTTATACTCTTTATAGATATCTTAATTGATTGACTATCTTTTTTGTTTCTTAGAGCCTTTTCCTTTCTCATCATGAACTATTTACATCTCATGTGTTTGAGCAGATATTTGTTTTATCTGCGGTATCCCCAGAGAAGATGCCCTTCGTATTGCAGAACATCAAGAGAGTACTTAAGGTATCAATCAAATTTGTTCTAATCCCCAGAGAAGATGCCCTTCCTTTACAATCTTGTTGTTCTTTTCTTTTTCAGCCAAATGGGTGTATACTCTTCCGTGACTATGCTGTTGGTGATCTTGCTCAGGTTTGATCCCTTTTAGTTATTCCCATCGTTGTATTATTGAAATTCAGCAAAAACACTGATCAATACATCATAAATTGTATAAACATTGGAACGTAATGTTACAAGAGAATATTAAATTTGTAGTCTGGCTTTCCCTTTGAGAAGAACAATCAGTTTTTTATGTGTTTCAGTATATGTTTTAACAGGAAAGGTTTTCTGGGAAAGATCAGAAGATCAGCGACAACTTTTATGTCAGAGGCGATGGCACTGTAAAGTTCTTTCTTTCCTTTCTCTCTTTTGAAGTATGCATTATTTATTTTTGGTAGAACTGTGATGATTTTTTACCTCTCTACGCAGCGTGCATTCTACTTCTCTAATGAGTTCTTAGAAACTCTGTTTGGGAAAGAAGGTTTTGAAGTTGAAGAGATTGGCGTTTGCTGCAAACAAGTTGAGAATCGTTCGCGAGAACTGGTCATGAATCGTCGCTGGGTCCAAGCTACTTTCCGTCTATCAAACGGCACTAAAAACCCATCTGAGGAGCAAGAAAGAAAAGAGGTTGTTGATAGTACCGACATTGACATATCCGATGGTCTTGCAATGGAAATGTTCGGAGCCTCCCCATCTACTCATGAGGTAAAGTAATCTCATTGGTTTCACATATTTTGTCCAAAACTAATAAAGTTCATCTCTCTTTTTCATAGATGAGCGAGTTTAAGCTAAGGGACTCTGCTTTCAAAATCAAACTCTTGTCCAAAGAATATCAACACACTTGCAAATCCACGGGGTTGATGCTATGGGAGTCAGCTCGGTTCATGGCCTCTGTTCTCGACAGGAACCCAAACATTGTTTCTGGAAAACGGGTGTTGGAACTGGGTTGTGGCTGCACAGGGATTTGCTCCATGGTAGCCGCCAGATCAGCTAACCTTGTAGTAGCCACCGATGCAGACACAAAGGCACTTGCACTACTAACAGAGAACATCACAACGAATCTCGAATCTTCTCTACTTGGGAAACTGAAAACAGGTGTACTTGAATGGGGAAACAAAGAGCATATAGAAGGCATTAAAGGTTTAGCTTCTTGTGGAGGATTCGAAGTTATCATTGGGACAGATGTTACCTATGTTGCTGAAGCCATTATACCTTTGTTTGAAACTGCAAAAGAGTTGATGTTGCGGAAAGTGGGAGAGGTTGAGGAGGAGAAGCCAGCGTTGATTCTTTGCCATGTTTTCAGAAGGGTTGATGAGCCTTCTCTCTTGTCAGCTGCGTCTAAGTTTGGGTTCAAGCTTGTAGACAGATGGGATATGAATTCGAAGGAATCTCCTGTTGGGAACATCGTTGACCGTTGGTTTTATGAAAATGATTTGGTCGCTGAGATCCCTAGTTCGGCTTTGCATATTCTCTACTTTCAGATGGAGTAGCCTTGGAGATTTGATAAGCCAAGTTCTTATGATTTTCTCTTCGAATCTCAATCAATGAGTTTTCTATTTAATTTTTCATTAGTCAGTGGATTGCGTTGGCTGATCTTGGTTTGTTATCTTGCAAGAATCTGGCCTCTTTTTAAGAAGGTGCCAGTAAGGTGCCAGTAGAATTACAAGAATAGTTATATTGGACTGAATTTTTGAAGATTTTTGTTTTTGACATATAATTTCCATTTTCCAAAAATCAAGCATGAAGTAACATGGGATTGTATCCAGTGTGCACCATTAGAAACAGGCTCTAAGCATATGCTTTTTAGCCTTGCCAAATCATTTGCATGTGTATTTGTGATTAAGAGTGGTATAACCAAATTTGTTAGCGTTCTCTCTTGGCATGATGCATAACCATTGTAAGATACATGGGCATGGGATAAGTACTGTGAATTATTCTAGTTGGTGAAGTAGCATAAATGGTGCGCGTGACCATGTACTTGCTTAAAATTCAGGAGAAAAGTGATGTTTGTAATTGAGTGCCAAAAAGTAGTGTACTTGTTTAAAAATTCAGTAGCTGAACTTTAGAATATAAACTAAATATTTCAAGATTCCTCCGGGTTATTCACCAAAACAGGAGGACACATGTCCCAAAAATGCTGCTTGAAACCTTAAACCCCTTTAGGATCTCAAATAATGGTTCCTGAAGTTCTGTACTACCTTAACTTGTTTGAGATTTGTCCAATTACATTATGATTACACTTGTTTCTTGAAAACTATTGATGATGAGTTTGTCTGTTATGATGCGATATTGTAATTGTTGACAACAATGAACCAGTGGATAACACATAGACTTACAAGAGTGGAAGAAGCCGACGTTTCAAAGTTCACACAAGACGAGAAATTGCACAGAGAATGTCAATATTGATGTCTTACAAGCAAATCCATGACCATTGATTTGCCCTTTACAGACTTTTGAGGAAAGATATGAAACTCTGCCTTGAATTCAATTCATACTAAGTCGACTTCATCTTTTCCCGCATCTTATATTGCAGTGTTGCAGGAGCACAATCTAGTGGTGTTTCTCCTGGTGACAGATAACAATTTAAATATACTTAGAGCAAAACAAAAAGCAGTTGTTCCCATGTGGAAGGAAAGAAAAATGCTCTAGTCAAAATGGTTTATCATGTCATGAAGGCAAGCGTGTGTCACATAAGAGGTACCTTGTGCATTTTTGTAGTCAAGGCTTGCTCCATGTTCCATTAACATCAACGCAATTTCAGTTTGGTTGAATAGAACAGCCTGTGGAAGCAAAGGATTATTTAACTACCCACGCAAAGAAGTGGCAAAGAGAGAGAGAGAGGAGCGGGAAGATTACCAGGTGAAGCACTGACATTCCCTGCTTGTCATGGTAATTTGCGTCCACACCCTGAAATTTCTAATAGTTTTTAGTCTCTCTTTATTTGTGAGTTATATATCACACAGTTCCTGAATTGGACAATGAGTGTTACCTCATTCAGAAGCTTTTTCACACCAGCAGTGTCACCATTCTTAATTGCTTCTCTTAATCCCTTTTTTTTTTACAACCAAATTAGATGAGATGGAAAATATGATTTATCTCATGAAAATGAGATGTAAATAGTTACCTCCCCACTGACTTCATACTCTTTTTGGGGCTTGTCTGGTCTGCGAATTTCAACAGCTTTAATTACTAGAAAGATATAGAAAAATCAGTTTAACAGAATGTTCTAATCCTAGAAACAACCGGATGCAAGTTTTCTACACAACTAATCACTCATAAAAATATGAAATGCAAGAGCAACTCAGTTTCATATTTGATTCAACTAATCAAGTAAAATCTATATGCAAAAATGTACTTACAAGTTTCTAAAGCTTATGGAGTAATCTTTATGTGAAAACTTTGTAACGAATACTATAAGTAAATTCTTCAAACAGACCTAGCAATGGTGCTGGAAGTGGAACCTTTACTTTTAGCTGAAGTGTCAGACTTTGGTTTGGGATCTGACTGAGGAAGAGCCATAGGAGGAGCCCGTGTAGCCTGTTGTTCCAAAAGGGAGGAACATACATTAGATAAGAAGAGTAAGCAAGAAAACTCTCTCTCTCTCTCTCTCTCTCGCATTAACTTAAATCAAGAACAGAGAACAACACTCCATAAGCCCAACTCAATGCATTGAAATTTCAGTTACCTGAGGGTTAGAGGTTTTGGGTGGAGCAACAACACAGATGCAAAGAGGCATACCACACTTGCATTCCACTGCTTCACTATCTCCAGGGCCCATTCTTCTCTGTTAAGAATGCATTTAAATGAGTTATTGCCTGTGTGAATCATATTATTCCTCTCCCAAAATCAAGATTACATACTTCATTTTAATCAAAACAAATATGATACTAAAATGAAATCGCAAAGGAACAATTGAACTATGAAATCAAACAATACAATCGGAGAATCAGCGAACCTGATGGTTGAGGGAAGCTGAGACAGACAGGGCACACGAACCGATCTAGAGAAGTCAAGAGAAGGAAATAAAAGAAAACAAACTACATTTTCTTTCCCTTTAATCTTTTTTGGTTATTATATTTTCGGCCCCGTATGTTTACAATACTTACAAAATAGGCCTAATTAGGTGAATATACAAAATACAGATGGAAATTGCAGAAGCATGCAATGATTTATTGAATTTGCAGATTTGGGTAATAGATTAGGGTGAAATGTCGAGCTTCTCCTTGCAGTCCACTAAGACAGCTACTAAGAGAGGGGGACAAATATTATACTCAAAAACTTTGTGTCAGAATAATGGACAGATAATAATTCTTTGCAAAATAAGTATCAACACCAATCAATAAAAATAACCTATCGAAACTTGGTTGTGACAAGTTGGAACAAACTGGAAGAGTGATGCAGAGACCTAGTGGAACTTGGACGTGTGACTATCAGCGTTTGACCATGGCAAGATGAAGAAAATCAGGGTGTGCAGCGTCTTGACTTGTATTCTCATGGGATGCAGGAGGAAGACACCTGAATAAATAGACAAAAAAAATTATTTTTTCATGGCACGAGACGATTCAGAAATCTTAGTATATCCAACTTGTATAAAGTCCATCAGCTTTACCAGCTGTTGCCTCTTAGTCTTTTTCTTTTTCGCTTTCTAGGTGAAATCAAACTAGAAACAGCTGTCATGAATCAAGAACATGAGAGAGAGATTGGACTCTTACCAAAAAAATGGAGAAAACTTCAGTACTCATTGAAACGTTTAAAGTTTATAGAGTTTCATCATGGAAGAAGCATGATCAAATCAGGAAGAAGAGAGAAAAAAGGAGAAATAGCTAAAGAAAGATAGAATTAGTTTCGGTTTCAAAAATATCTATAGTTAACTTAGAAGCATACATGAAAGATAAAAACATGGGTGTCAGGCTATGTCTGTGCCTATCAGCGAATTAGAGTAAGGTTAATACAGGTATTATGAAAAATCAACAGTGACATGACCGTTTAGCTAATTATATTTTTTTTATAGTTATCTACTGCAAATTTCGGGAAAATTCCTTAAAAATACACAGACTAATTTTCATTTGCTAATAAAATACACAAACTATTTTGACTCCCCGTTTAATACACGAATTAATTTCCGTTGCCTATTAAATACACAAACTTTCAAAATTCGCAGGTTTTACACATAGTTTTAGACGGCGTTATCTATATTTAACGGAGGTGAAGACGATGTTAGTGTTTAATTAAACATGTACTTAATTTATGAAAATAAAATTCCTTAAAAATACACGAACTTATTTGTATTTGTTAATAAAATACACTAACTAATTTTCATTTGTTAATAAAATACACGAACTATTTTGGATCCCCATTTAATACACGAACTAATTTTTGCTTCTCATTTAATACACAAACTTTTAAAATTTTCAGATTTAGACGACGTCAACTATGTTTAACATGATTTAGTGGATGTCAACTATGTTTAGCAAAAGTGAAGTAGATGTTAGTGTTTAGTTAAACATGTGGTTAAATTGCGAAAGACAATTTTTTTTAAAATCCTTCTGATAGATTATATTGGTAGTTTTCTTCTTCATTACACTTGCATAGTGTAAATTAATCTTGATTGACGAAAAACAAGAATCAAAAACTAATTCCAAAATCAGAAACTCGTTTAAAATTACCTAGTTTTCTTCGTCATTTTTCATGACATGGAAATCAACTCCACTTTGAAGCAATATAAAATGAAATCAAAGCGAAGAAGAAGAAAAGGAACATAGTTTGATGAGTAAAAGAGGTTGAAATAGATTAGGGTGTCAAACTTGAATTGATGCTAGCTTGAATATAAGGATCAATCGATTCGAGTGGTTTTGGTTGAGGGTGAGCGTGCTTTTCACATTTTAACCATACTTTTAGTTAAAACTAAAGTCATTTCTGTTAAACGTAGTTGACGTCGTTTAAATCGATGTGTAAAATCTACAAATTTTAAAAGTTTATGTATTAAATGGGAAACAAAAATTAGTTCGTGTATTAAATGGGGATCCAAAATAGTTTGTGTATTTTATTAACAAATGAAAATTAGTTCGTGTATTTTTAAGGAATTTTCTTTTCATAAATTAAACACATGTTTAATTAAACATTAACGTCGTCTTTACTTCCGTTAAACTTAGTTAACGCCGTCTAAAACGATGTGTAAAACCTGCGAATTTCAAAAGTTTGTGTATTTAATAGACAACAGAAATTAGTTTGTGTATTAAACGGGAATCCAAAATAGTTCGTGTATTTTATTAACAAATGAAAATTAGTCTGTGTATTTTTAAGGAATTTTCCCGCAAATTTCCTTACTACATTATGCTTTGCTTGGGGTTCCATTGGAAAATAAAAGTATGAAAGACATTTTTAATTTATACCCAGCAGTTATTGCGGTAATGTATAAATTTTGGCACATAATAGAGTAAATAAATAAGAAATTTCTCTAACGAATTAACTAACGACCTCAATCAAAAAATTTATCAACAAACGGATTCTAAAAAACGAGATATGGAGAGCTTTGCAAGATTTTATAAGCTTGGGAAAAGCAAATATACATGATCGGTGCATGCATATGTACAACAAGAGTTTGATAAAGATCACAAGTTGTGTTCGGTAGTAAAAAGGCTTAACCTAGATCATCAAAATTCAGCGGGCATAAAACTTACTTTACCAAAAGTGTGGGCCACAATGTGTGGGCACCTAGTAGAAAAGGTCGAAGGTCAGCTCAGCGATGATGGCACCGTCAACTTCTACTATGATACAAAACTCAACCTCAACTTCTACTTCAAATCTTTTAAAAATATCAGAAAAACTCATAAACATGATATCATTTTGCTGGTAAAAAGCTAAAAAGTAGATAGTATTTTTTTTTGGGACAATTAAAAAAAGTAGATAGTATTGGTATATTAATCTACAAAAGAAGCTGGGACATTCCCACTCTTTTGTTGTAAGTTCTAGTGGGAGTAGTGGTGGTAGGCCTGAGACTTATTATCCGAAAACAGCTCCGGATCCGCTCCGAAAATAAGATATCTGAGGTGTTCGGATCCGAATCCGGATAGCAAAATCTTGGATCCGTCCAAACCGAATCCGGATCCGGATATCTTAATTTTTACGTCCGGATATCTGGATTCGTATTTTTAAAACACATTATTTTTTTTTAAATTTTATATAATAATATTTATATTTTATATAATAATATTTATACATCAATTAATTTTATAATATAATATTTTAGTTTTTACAATATTATAGACATATATATATATATATATATATTTATAAATCTTGTATAAATATTTAATTTATATATTATTTTTAAAAATTTAGAATTTTTTTAAAAAATAATAATTATTTTTACTGATCCTGATCGTGTCAGTACAAGGCTATTCATAGGAGATCTCAATGACATTATAGTACCATAAACTCTTTCTTTCTGAACGGTCTAGCATCAGCTCTTTCTGAAGTCTTCTTTGATGGCCAGGAAAATGTAGTTGTGTGGATTTCAATGTGTTTGTCATGCACTATAAAATTCTAAACTAATTATAACACCACATTAGTAGATTATAACATTAAAAACATTTATAAATTCCTTCATGCGCAGCGCAGCTAACCATTTAATGTTGGGGGTTAAATTATTATTTTAACAATTTTGAACGTTCACAGAAATCACATTAATGTTGTCTTTTCTAACGTAATAAGAGAGTTGTATAATTTCAAAGTTTACCGAATACAGCACAAACAAAAATGGAACCTGAATTGGATTTGAACCATCCATTCTTATAGAAGTCTTAAGATACGAATGACCAACAAACAAACGTCTATCATCCAACAACAAGGAAGAGAGATCATAGATGATTTAATTAAGAAGAAATAATAATTTTTAAAAATAAATGATCAGAGAGCGACAGGGTAACGGTCAATGCAATCCACCCAAGGGTTGTTCCTCGCCGGCTTCTTCACCTTCCTCATTGCCTTCCAAACCACACTGTTACACTTAAAACCTGACCCAAAAGCAATCTGCCAAACCCTATCGCCTCTACGGACACTCTCCTTGGCCTCCATGTAAGCAAGCTCGTACCATATTCCACTGCTGGAAGTGTTTCCAAACCTGTGTAAAGTCATTTTAGAAGCCTCCATGTTCTCATCACTCAAGCCTAGATTCTTCTGAAGCTCCTCAAGCACCGCTTTGCTTGCCGCGTGGAAGCAGAAATGCTCGAAGGCAAGCTTGTAGTCCGGGATGTATGGCTTGGACAGATCAGAGGAGGAGGAAGACTTGGCTCCATTAATTTTGGCAGTGGCTGAGGAGGAGGTGGTGGTGGTAGTTTTGGCGGCGGGTGAGAAAGTTCTACGGATCAACGCGGCAAAGAAGAGAAGCTGCTCGGAGAAAGGAAGGACGAGAGGGCCTAAGGTAGTGATGTTGGTCTTCAGAGCTTCACCTCCAACTTCCATTAGGTCTCTGCTTATTTTTAATCCCTTGAATCCTTGTTCATCTTCTTCCTGGTACACACTCCTGTTACCATACACAATTTACTACGTTATGATCATTTAAAAAAAAAAATCTAGCAATAAAACGTATAACCTTCTGATATTAGAAAAAGAATAATAATAATAGGCTATTTTGATCCAAAACTAATAATAATAATTCCAGGCTACAAAAATAAAATAAAATGAAAACCTGAAGCTACGGTCATCAGCAGCCTTGTGAGTCCGGACAATGTGCTCAAGGCGGTACTTAGCATGGCGGAAGTCACGGCGGCGGTTAGAGAGCATAACGGCGGAGCAACCCATCCTAAAGAAGCAGTTAGGTATAACCATCGACTTGTCACGTCCCACGTACCAATTATACCCAACCATCTCGGTACTCACAACCACCGCGTAACTATTGGGGTTAGACTGAAGCATGTCACGAGCAAGATCAACGGCTATGATTCCCGCTGAGCAACCCATCCCTCCTAGGTTGTAGCTAAGTATGTTCCCTCTCATCTTGTAGTGGTTAATCACCATGGCAGATAGTGACGGAGTCGGGTTAAAGATACTGCAGTTAACCACGAGGACACCTACGTCTTTCGGTTTGACACGTGTCTTCTCGAAGAGTTCGTCGAGTGCACCGAATATCATCATCGAGGCTTCTTCACGACCTTCTTTCATCGTTGTTATGTTTTCAGACGAAGAGATTGATCTTGGGACGTACGTCTCATCGCCTATTCCTGAGGCTTGAAGGATCCTCTTCTTGAATCCGAGGATCTCTTCGTCGAACTTGCCTGATTTTCTAGCTAGATCTATGAACTCTTCTCTTGTCACCTGAAACCAAATACGTATGGAATCAAGTTTGGAAAATAAACATATTATCTTTTCCAAAAAATAAAACAAAATATAAACCGGAGATAACCGGAATGGAAATAGATTCTCATTTATTTATCAGTCCGGTTTTGCCTTCGTATTTGGTTTAGCAGAAATCGAATATATATATATGCTAAACCGGTTTTTTTGGTATTTCCCATGTATGTTTTGTCAATATTCTGCTAAATGATTTGTTTTTAGATAAAACCTAACCAAGATCGATAAGTTCTGGGAAAAAAAAGGTTTGGTTCAACATTTTGGGTGTCTCAGAGCATCCATCTAACTAAACCGGTTATAACCTGAACTGATGGTTTGGTTCAGATTCATTATATTACCAGTCCGGTTTCTATTGAACTCATGGATTGATTATATGGTTGTAAATAAATTTGGGTTTTCAAAAATAAATTAGAAGTCAAACCGGTTATCATAATATCACGTGATAGTTCCTTTAAGACAAGGTTTGATGCGTGAAGACGTACCTTAAGTTCATCGGAAGGCTTGAAACAAGCGAAGTCAATGAGATAAACAGATCGAGGACGAGACATGAAGTAGACGCAAACGGTCAAGACAAAGACACCGAAGAATCCGATGACGGTTGCGAGATCATAATCCCAAAGCTTCTTCCAAATCTCTTCTCTGCTCAAACTCCCAACTTCGGCGCTAAACACAAGCACAAGAACCGGTATGGTCGCCAAATAAACCGCATGGTTTATGAGGTAGTGATAACCAAGTTTCACGTACTTCAAGTTCACGGATTGAAGAAAATCCGGTAAACGTCTCCGGACTCTGACCGAGAACGTTGGTGAACCGGCGTTTGGACCGGAAGGTTCGATCCCACGGTTAACAATCTCGGTAGAGAGTAGATCTTGTTCAGTAGACCTACTCATTTCTTCTTTGTTTTGGAGATAAGTTTTTGTGAGTGAGATCTAGTGGTTGATGAAAGGTATATTTTTATAAGGAGTTGTGTTGGCAAAAAGATGTAAATGTGAGTTTGTGTAGTTATATGCGAGTAATGGTAACATTGGTTGGATTGGGTTTGGTGATAGGTGAGAGGTAGTTAATGTCGCCAACTACTTGTACTGGTCGTAGTTGGAGTGAGTTATGTCACTCTTAATACCTCCGTTCAAAGAAGGTGTATTTTGGGATCTTATGTTTGCATTTATTACAATCTTGTAGTATGTGAAGGAAGGACTATGCTAGGTGAGCACCTTTTTTTCTGTTGACAATTTGTCAACTTTGATATCCGGATCACTCCTGTTATATTGATTTTTTTTTTTTTTTGCTGGATGATTGTTACGTGTCAGTGTAGGAAACAGAATACGTAATAATGAAATAATCGAAAAACTCTTAATTAAACTGAAAATTTATGTGAAAGGCTAGGCTGTGGATCGATCGATCTCGTATCAAAATCATCGAAATTAAGCATTGAAACGTTCGATGGATGGCTCTCGGTGAAATTCCAAGAAGAGATCACACGATCCCAAATATGGATCCTACACACGGGCAAAATTTATGTGTTGTATTTTTGGGACCAATAAGGCAATTAAGGTGTTTTGAGTTGAGCCTAAAGATTAGGGATGCACTACATAAAGTTCTTAACGAGTTGTTTTGGAAGATATCCAAAAAAATGAGAAGACATATAAAATCTCTAAAACAAGAGACGAATTCACGTATCATCAATATTATCTATTACCAACTTGAACTTTTATACATCCTTGT
The DNA here is from genome assembly GCF_000309985.2 of Brassica rapa. Taxonomy (NCBI): domain Eukaryota; kingdom Viridiplantae; phylum Streptophyta; class Magnoliopsida; order Brassicales; family Brassicaceae; genus Brassica; species Brassica rapa. The sequence continues at coordinate 14,555,700 of NC_024798.2, forward strand.
TATACTAAGGAGTTTGTGCCATATTTCTTTGTTTCCAAATTTTACATACAAACACTTTCAAATACCTAGTGTGAGTTTTAAAATCTACATTTTGGCGCCGTTCATTAGGACAATAAATAAAACACATCATTGCTAAAAACCCGATCCAAGATTTGTAAGCACAACAATGGATCTCTCTATTACGGATTCCGGTATACCCAAACCATGCATCAATGGTGCCGATATCACAAGATCTGAAATAAGAAACAAAATTGATACCTTGCCCACAGATACAGAGCAAACCGAATCAAATGTAACTAACAGGACGAGCTTACTACAACATGCATCAACCCCTTTTAAAATCTCAGGATCCTCTATGATCCCCGATTATTCGGGCTCTCTGCCACAATGGCAGACCAATACGAGATGACCTCAAACCATGGTATCAAGATCAGTATTTTCCTTGTCAACGGCACATACCCTCGAAGAAATAATTGAGCTGTGATACCATCGTAATAGATGAATCTCAAAGCCAAGAGCTCGCTCAACGAACTATTCTTTGTTGCTTATAACAAAATGAAAAGAATCTCACGTCACATCGAGCCAAAATACTTGAACGCTTAGGAAGCCGACCTGAAACAAAAAATCGAGTCCCACACCTTGATAACAGCTGAATTACCCAGGGAACCTTAGCACTTCTGAGTTTCTCAACTCCCGATTTGTACTCTTTGAGATCAAGGAAGCATGCGTCTAGGACAACACCTTGATATGGAACAATCAATCACAGTTGAGATTAAACATGTTGGTCGATATTCAAACTAGAGAACTCAAACATGAAGTCCACCAGTTTGAACCCCTTTTAACTTAAGCGATGGATGACCTGACCACACGGGAACTTCCGAGCTTTTGAGCTCCTGAAAACGTAACCCCATGAATCCTAATTGAGCATCCACATCAAACAACCAGATTACAACAAAACAGAACATGAGCTATGGATAATGAATTTTTGTTTTTGCAGACCCAAAACCTGAAGGGGTAGACTCAAGAAGTATGATTGATGTTGAAGCTTTCCAAGGTTTGAGAAGAATAATGACTAGTTACGAAGAATCCACGCCATCATAAACATGGCGACAAGATTTATTCCAGATATAGATCGCGTCATAGAAGAAGTCTGGTGCACTCCTTCCACAAATTGAATAGAAAGTCTACGACTGCATGACATAGGGAAAATCTGGTTCCCAAAAATACTCTAGGAACACATAAGCTTTTTGCCTAGCTGTCTCTTGAGCTCATCTAACTGACAAAGAGAAAGAAGTCATTATTGATGTTTCTTCACCGATAACTTAATCGATCCGGTATTTGCGTGGTTCACAAGACTCAAAAGAAATTACATTGTTAACTTTACCCAGATTGTATTCGCAATCCTAAAGCAATACTCAATATTCATTAAACCGGCAGTTTCAAAAACGGATTTGTGAAACCTAAAGTAAGTACCATTCAAAATTTTAGGTTGTACATCACACTGTTCAAGGATATAAAAGCTCGAATCTCAGACCTCAACGAAAAAATAACCTTTGCGGCCCTCAAGAAAGGAGTATGGTTCTCACTTAGGTTCAGAGAAGAGATGTTAGTGAGAGCACCAGTATCATTGGATGATGCCCTTCATTGAGCTTTATACTTTGCAGTCCATGAGGAGGATGTTATCCATTAAAGAATAATACAATGCGAAAAACGGTCCCAATTCGAACAAGAAACCACCTAACCAGAACATGCCATCCACTTACGATTCTAGCAGATTTTTCTCATTTCACTAAAAAAAAAAAACTTCAAGCCTTACTAAAAACTAAGAACAACAAAGAAGAAAAAAAACGAAAAATGATTCTGAAAAAAAATTGTGATAATGGTGAAAATATGTACTTCTGTTTTAATAATATAGATTTGTTCATTGCAACTAATTATTTATATAACAATTTTTATTTTTAAAGCCTTTAAAAAGAAACGTTTATTTTTGACAATTATTTTTGACAATTGTACAGTTGTTAATTTGCTGTCTAAATATAATTCTTTCAGTAGGTCAGCGGTCATATATGTAAGTGCGACTAATGTTTCAAAAAAGAAAGTAAATGCCACTAATGCATTCGACAAAGCAAGGACAACACATGGCCATAATCATTTCTTTACGTGGGTGTGTTTTGTTATCTTTGGTTACCAAACAAAAATAAATGGTGAATATAATTACGTCTACTTCAAATTAAATAAGAGGTCACGTTCTTGGTTATCGTTTTGAAATAAACTTTCAATCTTCCTATCAATTGGATGATCCGTGAAACATCGGATGACAAAATATGACAAAGCCCTCGAAAAAGAAAGTAGGATACAAAGAAAGGATACATCATGATAATAAAAAGTTTGTTAGTTTAAAACGTTGAAGGAAGAAAGTAGAGACGTATGGGAAATTGGTTCGTTAACGAGAGAGAGAGAGTTGAGGATATTGAGATGTTAATTTGAAAAATGGAGACAGTTAGGATGATATCTAACTTATGGCTGTCTTCTTAAATGAGTCAAATGGCTGATCCATTTAACGGGAAGTAGTTGAAGCAACTCTTTATCATTATTGCAAAATTTTTCTCTTTTCTACAAGTTTATGGTTTTAAAAAGAATTAAATTAGATAGGTTCGATGTTTTCTGAGTCTTGAGTAGAGCTCGGAATTTAACTCTTTATCCGCGGATCCAGCCCCGTTTGACCCGCCGCGAGACGGTGTGGATGGCCAATTCAAAAGAGGGTCGAGTCGGTTTTAAGTAGGACGGGTGCGAGTTGGTTGAATTTGAATCGCGGATACGTGCCAACTCGCAGAAAAAAAATATTTCAAAAAATATATAAAATATTTAAAAAATTATATAATTTTAACTATAAATATAAAAATTATATAATTTTAACTATAAATATAAAAATTATATAATTTTAATTATAAATATTTAATATTAATTATTTTAAATAAAAAATAATAATATACAATTAAAATATTTTTTATTTTAAATTTATATGACTCACGGGTTCTGTAGGTTACCCGCAAATCTAAACGGGACAGGTGCGGATATACAATTATTTCTTCGTGGATCATGCGAATCGAAATTTTGACTCGAAAAAAATGAATCAATCCGCAAGTTTGCAGGCCAGGCGGGACGGATCGACCCGCAAATCCAGCTATAGTCTTAAGACTGACTTCCGTAGGCTAGAAGAGAGATGCCCAGATACAATTGACGCAATCAATCCAAACTGTACCAAAATAAGGTGGAAACTCGTGCAAGCTTGAGTTTGGTGATTATTGTTTCTTTACAAGATTCAGAAAGATGACGTAGGATTGTGGATCTATACTTTTTTTGCATCTGAAATTATATTAAAATAATTGACAAGGCACAAAAAATTTGATACAAAGACGAATATCAAAATCCAGTGTCGGCCTTCAGAATATAAAGACCGAAAGCAATTAAAAAAATTTAAGGTTTGGCAATCAATAAAATACTTTGAAGTATTTGTTAAAGAAAATGGAGACGCAAAGTAGTTTGCATCCAGTTGTTAACCTTTTGACTATCTCGCCATCGTAGCAGCATCACTTAGGGCCTAACCTGTTATCAGTGCCGTGCCAAGGATTTTAGGGACCTAATGCAAGTTTTAAAAATAAATTTATATACAAATATAAAGAAAACAATTTTCTAATACGATATATCACCTTCGCGAAATACATAAGTTTAACACTTATTACGTAAATTTGCTATATTATGTCTTATAAAAAATACTACAAGAAAACACGCCGAATTCTGACGGATGCCAACAGCGTCAGACTTTTTTGACGGATTTCCGACGAAAACAAAAAATTTGAAGTTGTCGGAATTCTGTCGGCCAATTCCGACGAATTTCCGAGAAAACATGGGTCGTCAGAATTTTTCGACGACTTTTCGACGACATTCCGATAAAAACTATAACCGCTGTAGTCGTCAGAAAGTCGTCGGAAGGTCTGACGAAATTCCGACGAATCCTTTTTTTCGACGAAATGATACCGACGAACGCGTTCGTCAGAAATTCGTCGGAATAGGCCTATTCCGACGAATTTCCGACGATTTCGGCCATCAGAATCCTCCTGTTTTCTTGTAGTGAAAGTATATGGATTTAAAAATTGAGTTATTCGATTATCGTGGAAAGTTTTTTTTTAGAAATAAGTTTAAGCAACTAAACTAGAAATTATTTTAAATTTTGGAGTCCTAAAAAATATAATATTATTCGGGGGCGTAAGGCGAATACATTTTTCAATACACTGTAGGCACGCCTCTGCGTGTTACACCTCAAGTTAGCACTTTATCTCACTACCTCTAAACCTGAAATCTATATATCTATATATATAAAGAAATGTTTGCCTTTTTTGGGAAGCTGCAATGATGGTGCAAAGCAGCTCCATGCTTTTTCTTCAGGTCTTTCTCCATGTTTAAAGATTTTATCTCTCTCACACTTCTCTTTTTAACATTCAGATTATTTATTTTTTTCCTTTGTACATGTGTTTCAGCCACCATGAAAGCAACGAATCACTCACTCGCTCACCAACCAACAACACAAACACAAAATCGGTAATGTGATTCATCTGGTCTTGCAACGATACCGTAAGTGGCACCAAAACTGAAACGTCTTCGGTTGATGGGCCTACAAGAAGTAGTGGCTCATCAAGGGAAGAAGAAAACGATGCAAATCATTCAGATGAGGTCTGAGTAAGTAAACAAAGCGTCACCGAAACAGAACGAGATTTGCCTATTGTAGCATAAATATCTGATGACTGAAGAAATAATTAACGTAAGTGATCATATACTCTCTTTTTTTCTATGCACTTTTTGCTATGAATATGTTGCTAAAGGAGCTCCATAAGCATGAACTATGTAATTACTCGCTTAGCTTTATTAGAAAATCGAGTTTGGATACATCTGTAACTATCTATATAATTTAGTCTTTAGAAATAATGATTCAGTTAATTACTTTGTCCTATGTTGCCAGCCCAGTTAAAATTCTTTAATTGATTGTTTTTGTTTTTGGTATTCTTTATATTTTTTGTGGACGTTAGGACTCTAGATCACCATGATTATTTGCTTTGATAAGTCTATTATGACTTATTGTGTGTATTTATAATATTTTAGTCAGTTCCATTATATTTAAAATACTTTTGATGTAATTTTTCAGGTACCAGTTTATAAGATTACATTCTAAGATATATTTGAAAATTGAGGGATGGTGTGTCTGTAGTTTCCTTACAACCATGGTACCCGTGGCGTTCTGGTTCTAATTCCAGTTCATGTGAACTTAGCGGAGGAGAAGCTGATGCTCTGCGACAGTGACACACGGCAGGAGAGTTAAGGAGGGGTTTGTTCAACTCGCTCCTTTGAGTTGGCTCGGTGATCGAGGCAGTCGCACCAGAGACATTTGAGGTTATGTCTGTCATCCACATCCTCTTCCCAACTCATATCTTCGTTGCCGATTGCACAAATCCATAATTCTTTGACATGGAACATTGTTGCTCAGTGGCCACAAAGTAAGCATATATATTATAAACTCATATGTACAGGTGTTATCTATAGTTTTCATACGAAAATTATTTGATCACACTTTTTTTGTGTAAGCCAATGCCCTGGCAAGGGGAATAATCCTCATTACAAAGGTCAATTGTATTTTTCTTTTTTTCATACATGTTCAAACATTCTCTTTATACATACAACTCTATGTCTAAATGTAGAAGATTCCGAGAGAGCAGAGGAACATGGGATCTGAGGGGTCAAGAGCTGCAGATATGCCAGCGATAGCCACAGAGTACAGCCATGTAATGAACTAGCCAAGCTACAGAGCGTCTGCAGATTTATTTGAAGAAAAAGAGGAAGAGACAGATGAGAAGAGGGGACAGCAGAAGTGTCTGGCTTCAACCTTTCATCACTAACCAGATATTTGCAAGGATTACAAAGATACCGATTATGTGGATACGGAGGTGGGGGTGGATGTAAGTCTCACGTGACCGTGTGGAATGATACAAACCAGGATGAAGATAAAGAAAGAGTGGAAAAAGGCAGAGAAAGTTAGAAATGAAAATAAAACTATGGAGGAGTTGAAAATTAGGATAATGTAAGTACCTGAGTACTGAAAACAACATTAACGAAGACAAAGATACATTCCCCTTTGTTTGCTTCATATGCAGAGAGCCTTTTGTGAATACAGTTGTCACCAAATGCAAGCAATTCTATGTGAGAATTGTGCTTTGCCTTTATGGTTTAGCTAAGAGTGCCTTCTGCTCAACCAACAAAACTTGTTTCCAACTTATGTAAAAAATATTATTTTTTTGAATGAACAAAGATTTAAGGATGGTTATTGTTTTAAGAACATTAACTTGTTATTTCTGAACAATTAAATATTAAAATATTTTAGTGGTATAATTTAAATTTGGATCTCTAGTCAAAAAACAAAACTTGTTTCCAATTTATGTAAAGAATATTATTTTTTTGAATGAGCAAAGATTTAAGGATGGTTATTGGTAAATAAATGTTTGAGAACTTTATTTTTTTTTTTAAATTCTACTGCTATAATAAGTTTAAGGGTTTTTGAAATATTACTAATTAATTGTTTTATTGATTCGAAGATTTTCAAATTTCATCAAAATTCTTTATATATTTATGATAATAGTTTTTCATTCTATTTAACAAAATTTAACGCTATTAAAATATAATTTCTTTTTTTATTCATAAGATACAACTTTCAAAATATTTTGGCAATTAAAATAATGAATGTAAGATTTAAAATCCGCTATGTAATTTGTTATTTGAATATCACAACAACAAATTACATAGCGGTAGAGTTTAGTTTTTTTTAGCTTTAAGTTTTGAGATTATTTTTTAGTGTTTAGGGTTGGTAGAGTTTTAGGGTTAGATGGGATTTATAGTTAGGTTTAGGTAGGGTTTAGGTAGGGTTTAGGGTTAGGTTTAGGGTTAGCAAGGTTTAGGGTTAGGTAGGGTTTAGGGTTAGAAAGGGTTTAGGGTTAGATAGGGTTTAGGGTTAGGCATGGTTTAGGGTTAGATAGGGTTTAGGGTTAGACAGGGTTTAGGGTTAGGTAGGGTTTAGGGTTAGAAAGGGTTTAGGATCCTCCCTTTCTTCTGAAAAAAGAGAAGGAAAAGGAGCTTCTTCAGCAAAATAGCCCCGTAACTTCGGGAGAAAAGGGTCTCCTCACAAAGGGGGTCGCAGTGACCAGACCCGGACGACTTTTTATCAAAAATATAGGTCTCCGCAAAGTCGTAAGACTCCACTGGTTTCTGCTGCTTTGGTTATTGCTGCTGGATTGGCTGTTGGGCTTGCTTGTATTGGACTCCGGTCTGGTCCGGTATGGAATGAACTTATAACCATGAAATCGATTCGATCATCAGATTATAGATTATAAGTTCATAAATTACTTGAAAGGGCTTTTTTTCAATATAAAGGGTTAGAAAGAGTTTAGGATTTGGTAGGATTTTGGGTTAGAAAGGGTTTAGGGTTAGGAAGGGTTTAGGGTTAGAAAGGGTCAAGGGTTAGTAGGGTTTAGGGCTAGTAGGGTTTAGGGTTAGTAGGGTTTAGGGCTAGTAGGGTTTAGGGTTAGGTAGGGTTTAGGGTTAGAAAGAGTTTAGGGTAGGTAGGGCTTAGGGTTAGAAAGGGTTTTTAGGGTTAGGTAGGGTTTAGGGTTAGAAAGGGTTTAGGGCTAGGTAGGGTTTAGGGCTAGGTAGGTTTTAGGATTTAGGGTTTAGGGTTAGTAGGGTTTAGGGCTAGATAGGATTTAGGGTTAGAAAGGGTTTAGGGTTACTAGGGTTTAGGATTAGGTAGGGTTTAGGGTTAGGTAGGGTTTAGGGTTAGTAGGGTTAAGGGTTAGAAAGAGTTTAGGGTTAAGTAGGGTTTAGGGTTAGGAATGGCTTAGGTTTAGGCATGGTTTAGGGTTAGGCATGGTTTAGGGTTAGAAAGGGTTTAGGGTTAGGTAGGGTTTAGGGTTAGGCAGGGTTTTAGGGTTAGGTAGGGTTTAGGGTTAGAAAGAGTTTAGGGTTAGTAGGGTTTAGGGTTAGGAAAGGGTTTAGGGTTAGGAAGGGTTTAGGGTTAAGAATGGTTTAGGGTTTGGCAGGGTTTAGGGTTACAAAGGGTTTAGGGTTAGGCAGGGTTTAGGGTTATGTAGGGTTTAGGGTTAGGTAGGGTTTAGGGTTAGAAAGGGGTTAGGGTTAGGCATGGTTTAGGGTTAGGTAGGGTTTAGGGTTAGGCAGGGTTTAGGGTTAGGTCTCCGCAAAGTCGTAAGACTCCACTGGTTTCTGCTGCTTTGGTTATTGCTGCTGGATTGGCTGTTGGGCTGCTTCTATTGGACTCCGGTCTGGTCTGGTATGGAATGAACTTATAACCATGAGATCGACTCGATCATCAGATTATAGATTATAAATTCATAAATTACTTGAAAGAACTTTTTTTTCAATATAAAGGGTTAGAAAAGGTCTAGGATTAGGTAGGGTTTTAGGTTAGAAAGAGTTTAGGGTTAGGAAGGGGTTTAAGGTTAGGCAGGGTTTAGGATTAGGCAGGGTTTAAGGTTAGATAGGGTTTAGGGTTAGAAAAGGTCAAGGGTTAGTAGGGTTTAGGGCTAGTAGGGTTTAGGGCTAGATAGGGTTTAGGGTTAGAAAGAGTTTAGAGTAGGTAGGGTTTAGGATTATGTAGGGTTTAGGGTTAGAAAGGGTTTAGGGTTAGATAGGATTTAGAGTTAGAAAGGGTTTAGGGTTAGGTAGGGTTTAGGGTTAGTAGGGTTTAGGGCTAGATAGGGTTTAGGGTTAGAAAGGGTTTAGGATTAGTAGGGTTTAGGGTTAGGTAGGGTTTAGGATTAAAAAGGGTTTAGGGTTAGTAGGGTTTAGGGTTAGGTAGGGTTTAGGGTTAGAAAGGGTTTAGGGTTAGGTAGAGTTTAGGGTTAGTAGGGTTAAAGGTTAGAAAGGGTTAGGATTAAATAGGGTTTAGGGTTAGGAATGGTTTAGGGTTAGGCATGGTTTAGGGTTAGGTAGGGTTTAAGGTTACGTAGGGTTTAGGGTTAAGCAGGGTTTAGGGTTAAGTAGGGTTTAAGGTTAGAAAGGGTTTAGGGTTAGAAAGGGTTTAGGGTTAAGAATGGTTTAGGGTTTGGCAGAGTTTAGGGTTAGAAAGGGTTTAGGGTTAGACAGGGTTTAGGGTTATGTAGGGTTTAGGGTTAGAAAAGGGTTAGGGTTAGGCAGGGTTTAGGGTTAGAAAGGGGTTATGACTAATTTGCATAAATAACCTTAAAGGCATACAAACTTTAAGACTAATCATGTTTAGATAACAAGATAAACAGTAAATATTCAAAATTCAAAAACGAAGAGCATAAAAGATAAATATTATTAGTACACTATATAGTACTCCTTCCGTTTCTAAAAGATTTATATTCTTAAGAAAATTTTTGTTTCAAAAAGATATATATTTTATATTTCTAATGTAATTTTTGTTGATTAATGAAAAATTGTGAAGTTCAAAAATATTAATTGTATTTTTTAAAATCTTATTAGTTTTAAAATATATGAAATATAAAATTACAAAAAACTATGCATTTATAGCTTAATTTTAATATGTTTTATTAAAAAATATAAAAATTCAAAAACATAATTTTTTTAACAAAGGAGAGAGTAGTACATTAAAATATATGTAAATATTTGTTAATCTATCAATTTGTGAGCATTAAAGATGAAAAAAAAAATTAATTTAGTCACAAACATCCATCCTAATATTTATATAAAGGTTTAAAAACCAACTTAAACTAAGTATGTATAATAAAAATTAATCAAAAACATGTGGCAGGAAAATTATCACTCACTCAATAAAATTTTAATTCAATAACTTCATAGACATTCTTCAAAAAAATTTTAAAAAAAGAATACAAAAATATTTATACATAATATTAGACAAACGGATTTATGGCAAAAAAATTTAAACTACATTTCTGATGTTTAGTATGTTATAATTTGTGTGTTTGATATATTATTCCAATTAAACCGCAGTTAGATGGCCAAAGCGAATCGAACTCAAGTGACAGAAATTTCAGCCAGAACTTCTTTACCAATTGAACCAATGCGGTTCGAAAATAGTAAATCTACTTTAATAATCCAAAATATGTGTTAAAGAGGGGAAATTAAAATTCATATTCCAAAAATACATCAAACAAAAAAAGATCAAATGTTTTTTTTGTGGAAATATTCTGTCAAGCCGATGAAAAAATAGAACAATTTTTTTTAAAAAAATATTCAATACAAATTCGAAAAAAATTATTTTATTTTTAAAAAAATAATAAACCTAGTTAATATGGAACAAGCTTTTAGAATGTGTTGTGAGAGTTTGAATAGAAGTGGTGACGACTACTCATTACACTCTCCAATTTTGGATCTCCACGCCGATAAAGCCAAAACCCGCCACGAGAAAGCTTCCACAACCAAAGCAAAGCAAAGCAACCTTCTTTATTTTCCCCTACTCCGAGATTTCTAAAGCACCATTTTGTCCACAAATCACACTAAACCCTAAATAAAAAGACCACTCTTTTAGTTCTTTTGACATCCCTTTTCATAGTCTTCTTACATCCCCCGATTTTTCGAAAGTGATCCTCTTTTGATTTTGATTCCTTTTTTATATCTTTCTGCAATGATTCCTTATTTTGAATCAATGCTTGGTGGAATCTATATTAAAGCCGAGAGTGGAGGTTTAGGTCTTTTCATCTATGAACAATGGGTGCTCTCAGAAGAAGCGTTGGTCTGATCGATTCAAAGGGTTGCTCCAAATTGTTTCCTGTATCACAGTCTCCTCCTCCTTCTCTTCCTATGTCTCAGCCCAACGGACCCTTCTCTTCCCTTGTCATTTGCGTCACTGGTTTGTCCAAAGGTCCAGTCTTTGTCCCTTTTTAAATTGGTTCTATTATTCTTAATTGGGTTTTAATGTTTCATTACACAAAAAAGTTTGTAGCTTCTAAATTGGGTTTTAACTTTGATTGGTGATAATGTTGCAGAAGCAAGGACACAAGTAAAGGAAGCGACAGTGAGACTGGGAGGCGAGTACAGTCCCCACCTTCACCTGCAATGCACCCATTTGGTTGTCCACATATCCTTTTTTTTTTCCATTTTATTATTGCAATAATGTTTGGTGGTGCCCTTCTAAACTTTTCTTTGAGAAGAGTTTTAATTAGTTGATTGCATTTTACTTGGGATGCTTAACGATATCTTACAGCTCATGTGGGCGTAAGTTTGAGCACACTTTGAAACATGGTGCGAGAAATGGTCTCTTTGTTGTTACACTTGGTTGGTTTGTTGATAGCGTCAAGAGAAACCGTAAGTTTCCTTTAACTATTTGTTTTTTTTCTGCTTCAGTAAAGTAACCTTCTAGTTAGGAGTCTTAAAAAGGTTTGTATTGTGTAATATTTGTAGTCAGGATGAGCGAATCACTTTATAAAGTCAAACAACTTGGACAAAATAGTGAAGAGCTGACATGTGTTTTTGATCTCGAACCTGTTTGTCGTCCTCGTACAATCCAGCAAGCTGTGCATTCTGGCAAATCAACGAAGCCCCCTCACCAAGTATCTTCTTCTGGAACAGAGAGTGAAGACATGACTCTTTCCCACCATTCCATCTTTGTCGATTCAGACATTTCTGATGAGCTCCGACTTAAGGTAACCTCATTGTTTGTTTTCAACAGGCTATACAATCTTTTTGCTTTTGAATCTGGTTAATTAGATATTGTTGTGTTGTTTAGGTGTTGAAGGTTGCTGGAGATCAAGGAGCAAAGGTCATAGATTCATGGTTTATTGGTTGCAATGCAAGTCTTGTAGTGTGTGAAGGTGGTGCTTCTGTCCAGAAATATCTTGGCCATGTCAACACCATTGTCTCTGTGAGTTCTTCTTTATGTCTATTAAATTGATTAACAGATTTGTTTGTTGATGACTTATACATTGTTGCTTTTGTGTGTGTTTTCTTATCAGCCACTATGGGTATTGAAAACAGTGGAGAGGCAACGACAAAGACTTGTTCACATGTCACCTGATTTAGCCAGACAGTTAGGATTAATAATGCTTGAAAATCTTGAAGATGTCACTGAAAAGGAGGTACTTAATATTACCGAGGAAGGCAATTCTCAAGACGTTGTTCCTAAAATCAGAAGCAAATCAAAACAAGTGAGGAAAGAGACTGTAAATTTAGCTAAAACTGGGGTTAGGAGACGACGTGCTCGCCATATGCAGGTAACAATTGAGAATCTCTTCTTTTTATTCATTCCCTAAAGTCTTAAGATTCTAAATTTGGATGTTTGTTGTTCTCTTTTTTTTGGGATATATAAGACTTGTCAAAACCCAATAAGACGCATAACACAGAACAACCTGCTGGAGAATATTTGCTGGACAATATCTGAAGCAGCTGCAACTGCCACTGTTTTCACTGATTCTTCTTGCACTAGCAGCAGCGGTTACATCACTGAACCACCTCAGTCTTCTGTTGCAGAGGAAGGGAAAGATCCAGTAGCTTCTTTTTCAAACTCGACCAGAGCACTCACCGAGAGGTACCTTTCCTTGCTCTTTTTCTCCATTCTTTAGTTTTGCATGTAGCATCATGATTCACAGAAGAAGTTAAATTGCTTCCAGTGATAAGCCTTAGTGCTGTGGTCAAACTATGTTTATTTACTGGTGCAGCGAGAAGACAGAAGTGATATTTAAAGACAGCTTCCTTATAATTCTATATCCAGCTGATCGGTTCTCTGAGATGGGGCCTTCTTCACGGACTTATTTCAGTGATAACGGTTTCACTTGCCTCCAAATCTTAGACTATATTCACACATTTTATCAGGTAATGGCTTCCCCTGATGATTTAGGGCTAAGTCATTGTATTCTTCAGAATCACTCACTTCCTTAGTTAGGAACTTATGAGTGATTCATAGTAAAATCTATAGATTTATTATCCTCTCTAGTAATAATCCGTCTGGAGAGGTGTGTTTATGACTGTAGATTTGTATATGTCCGTTACCCCCCTTATAAATCACATGCTTCTTGCTTGCTTGTACTGATTTTGCAGGAGAACTTGCCGGATAATGAGATAGAGCTCGCCATTCACACTGATTCAAGGCATGCCGACCGTCTCAGAACAGCTTATTGCAACAAAGAGGAATCAGATGATGGATACATGGTTTTCACAAGATTAGAGTTACTAGGAAGCAGGAAAAGTTTTGAAATGCTTAAGCGTGTGAATGGAGAGAACAACAGTAATGTTTATGAGCTCATGATTAGAGCTTGAAACTAGACAAAATGTCTTTGAATCATGTATCCAATACTTGATTGAATCTAACAGATTTACAAAATATGATAATTTGCAGAAGAAACGGGTATTTGCATCTATAAAGTGAAACTGTATAAAAAGCATAGAGAATCAACAAAAACATCATATAAAAGCCCCACAAAAAGATAACGTAAGAGGTGTATAGTTGATCCTCTGATGCTACAAAATGTTATTTTCTGAACAAACCTAAAACATTTTTGCTTTTTTTTCTTACTTTTTCACTTTCAGCTACTCTCTTTCTCTTCCCATGTACAGAACAGATACAACAAAAATGAATAGCATTCGGCCACATCTTTCCTTATATGATGACTCTAAGGAGACCAGCTTGAGGCTCGGAATAGTCAAGGCCTTCTCCTTCAAGAAGGTAGCGCTGAACAGCAACAGGGAGTCTAGCAGGTGTGCGGGAGCCCCTAGTGTGGTGGCCAGTCCCTACACATATGTAAACCTGAAGCCTCTCTTGTGTTGCTCGAGCTGTGCTCCTCAGCACGCTCAGCTCCTGCTTCAACACCTGAAGTGCTTCACTCACATGTAGCCCGTGCAAGTCTATCATTCTCTCGCTCCCCCCTTGACCCCCTGGGTTCCTGTTATTATTTATTTGCTCATAAGGTACAGAGATAGCCAAAATAATAGTTTGTAATAGAAGTGAAACCTCTGACGGTAAATGGCTTCTTGAGCTTTCTCATGAGCAGCCTTCATCTGCAAGTTATGCAACTGTCCCTTGGCACTTAGGTCTTTAGCTAAGGCCTTATTGCCAACAAGGTATGCTTGTCGTGCCTAGAAGAAACATAGAATAGTGAGCATAGAGGATAAATAAGGCTGGACAATAAAAGTGATCACCCTCAAGATTACAAAAAGAGAGACAAGTATATATTTATACCTGTTCAAAGTATACATTCCTTAGACGTGCGTAGTCACGTGCTTCCTCGCGATACCCAGAATACATATTCCCAACTGCGTCCCCGGTCTCAAGCCAGACAGGAGCAGGTCGATTTGGCAGCTTATCAGAATATATACTCCTCTTGTAAGCAGCACCAGGCAAGGGTTGAGAATTTCTGCTGGAGCCAATAGATGAGGAGTCTGCTCGTTCATATTTCCACATACCAGAGTCCTGGGATGCTAACTTCTTCACAGCAGAGGCATAGTCGATTGAACCAGGTTGAGAAACTGATGAGGAGAAAAACATGTTGTTGTCGTTTTGCTGCCCCTGAGGGCTAAGGGAAGGAAAATCCATGGGAGTAAGATTAGGAGCAGCAAAACTCTTTGGGCTCATCTTCTGATTCATGCCACCACCATCCACTTGTAGCTACAGTTAAACAAAGGGATCACTAGTATGAATAAAATAGCATAGAAACAGATTGAGTAAGAGAATATACCTCGAGCTGAGTAAGCATCTCAATAGTGGAGTGCAAATCACAGCCGTTAGCAAAATACACTTGTGCTAGACTTTCAGCAGCAAATCCAGGGAACTGAGATGCAAGATAATCCACTGGGTCCACCTCCATTTCCCCTACGTTGTCTCTTGAGTTCCTACCAAAAGGGTTTCTTTCCCTCTCAGCAGAAGGAAACTGTTCAGCTTCGTTCAAGGACAAGGCAGCTAGTGAGAAACTCTCAGAATCATCATAGGAACTGTCATCTAGAGTCATCAACTTGAAGTCTGGGGTGATGTCATCAGGAAGTTGGTGATTCCAGAACTGACTCGCTTCATCATCTGAATGGCGTGATGCAGATGATTCAGCTAAGAGTCTTGATGATGAAGGAGAGCGTAGAGTAAATGGAACAAACTCAGCAGCATGAGGGTTCAAAGTTGTTGTTGGTGGTTTGGTACTCTTTGGAACACTTGGCTGGGTGGTGAAGCTCATTTCTTTTCTTTTTTCTTTTTAAATCCAAAACCTGCAAAAAGAAAACACTTGTCTTTTATCACTCACACACACACTTTCAGTTTCAGTGGCATTGCAGCCTTTTATGCAATTTTTTTAAAAAAATCTCAGTTCCGTAGCAGACAGAACACAATAAAAGCTAAAATTTAATGCTACACCTTTTAACTCTAGGAAATTAGCCTAATCCATAAATATCAGAAGAAAAAAAAAACAAATCATAATATGTTTCAAGAGATTCTTTGAGATTTAGGATTAAAAGGAGACCAAGAAAGCTAGCAATTTCTCCGAATCTCTTTGCGGAGTGGATCCATGGGAAGAGATACGAGATAAACAGTAAGATAGATAGATAGATAGAGAACTTTAGAGGTTTTGTGGCTTACCTAGGGATTCGAGATTTTGGGTAAGCGTCGTCGTCGTCTTTCTATAATCTCTCTCTCTCACTCTCTGAATATATTTGTTTTGGACCAAAGCTAATAACACTTCCACCAACCACAAGATCTATTAAAACCAACTAGACACACCCAACCTTGCACCTCTTTTGACCCCTTTTTCATCATAAAGCTAGAATTAACTCATCAAACTAAATTTATTACTATACTAGGATCGGCCCGCCCTACGGACGGGATATTAGTTAATTTGATATTCAATAAATGCTCGAGTTGAAATTTTTTTAAGATTCAAAAATTTAGTTATCTGTTATGTGTTACTTATTAGTATGCGGTGATATAGTTGTTTTTCGATTATTTTTGCTTTGATATTGTATCAAATTAACTAATTGTCCAACTCATAATTATAGATATACAAATGTGGATTTGTGATAAAGTTTGATGACAATACTGTTTTTTTTTAAATTCTTATTCATAGTGGAATGTGTATGTGTCAGAAAAAGGTCTATAACAACTTTTATGTTTTTGTGTATGGATTTTAAATATATATTATTTTGTATAATGCATACTTGCTTTACAACATTTGCTTGTAGATTAAAAAAAACTGTTTTCTATATTTTTAAAAGAGAAAATATTTAGTCTAGAATATAACATGGACATATGTATTGACTATATATAGAAGTTGAGTGTTATTTTAAAATGACATATCTATAGAGATTTTTCAACCATTATTTCACTGGCACAAAACATTTAGAACTGTAAATACCTTCTTTTAAAAGCAAAACTAATAAAAGCGTGTACAACAAATGTATTTTGATATATATTATATGCATTAAGTTATAAAGGTTAGAAATATTGCAAAACTGTTTGGAGCAAAGTTTTTAACTTCACGATCTTCATCTTGACGTCAGTTCAGTATCGGCCCCGGCCACAAGCACAAGAAGCATGAGCTTCCAGCCGACACGATAATAAGTATTTTCGCGGCTATATATTGATAAAAAGTGACTTTAACCTAGTGGTTCTAAGAGAAATTACCAGTGCCAGAGGTGTTAAGTTCAATTACCCCTGATTGCATTCATTTATTTTGGCCTCAAATATAAAATGGAACATGTGTCACTCTCATAACGCACGACTTGATGACGTGGCATCACAAGAGAGAAACGAACATATTTATATATTTATAAAAAGTGACTTTAGCCTATTGGTTCTAAGAGAAATTACCAGTGTTAGAGGTGATGGGTTCAATTACTCCTGATTGCATTCATTTATTTTGGCCTCAAATATAAAATGGAACATGTGTCACTCTCATAACGCACGACTTGATGACGTGGCATCACAGGAGAGAAGCGAACATATTTATATATATATAGATTATATATTTTTTTAATATTTCAATATCTATTTCAAAAATCTATTTTATTAAAATAAACAAAATTTTAATTTTAATTTTAATTTACGTGTTATTTACAATTTGTACCTATTAGAAATATTTAAATTCTTAAATATTTATTAAAAATAATAATAAAATAAAATTCTAACTAGTTTACTCATCGTTTTATTTTATTTTAAATATAAATATATACTTCATTTTATATAAAATATGATAAAAAAAATTATAACATTCTCTTTAAAAAATTTAATCATTTTCTACAAATAATACATTAAATGCTTTCACAAAATTTTGTGTGGTTTTTAAAACATTTCACAAAGTTTTAAATGCTTTCAAAAAATTTCAGAAACTAAAATAAAGATTTCGTAAAGGTGAATTTGATCTCTCAAATTAGGATTGTAACCCGGGTTTATAGCTGTGATCTATCAACCTAAAAACAAACAAACTAACCAATCCTAATTCAACATCAGATAATATGATAGGTGAAAAGAAACTGGTATGGGAAAAAAAATTATAGTACAATGCATTGTATTTTTTTTGAGTTGTAAACGTGAACACAACAATGACAATCCTTACCATTTAACAACAAGGCATATCGTTTCGTGACGATACATGGCTATTTAGAGCATATGCAATGGTGAGGTTCACCAATGAATCCTTAGGAATATTTTAGTAATATTTTTTTTTTTTTGGTTTTTGTTTGAATAGTTAAGGATTCAAATCAACACAGGTGGTCCAATGGTGTTTTTGAAGATGGAGTCCTTAAGAAAAAAAAAATTTATTAATTTTTTTTTTTAAATTGAAATTGAATCCTTTACTTTTGCCATTTTTATCATGCATCACTTTTGCTGAGACTATCTTCCCATAGCTTCCAAATATCTCTAGCAGCCTTGTTTCGTTGATTGCTTCACTCAAGTTCTTCACGTACAGATTAAACCAACCAACATTAAACTTGACAACAAAATTGTCTTTGTGCTTCTGTTTCAGCATCTCCATCCTTTCAGCTTTTCTCAAAGCCCTTCCAACAAACAACTTCTTCGATCCTAATTACCAAAAGAATGTTCCAAAATCAGAAACTCTTGTCTAATAACAATCTACTAAGTACCAGCTAAGTGCAGGCAAAGAAGTTAAGTTACCATGTGGTTTTCCATTGAGAGATTCCACAGCTTTCTTTGCATTCTCTAGATGGCAGAAGTTGACAAATCCGAAACCTCTCGATCTTCCCATACCATCCCTCATAACCACAACACTAGAGACCGTCCCACATTGGGAAAACATCGTATGGAGAAAATCCTCTGTAACACTCTCGAGCAGATTCTTCACATAAACGTTTGTGAACTCTTGATTCCCAGACATAGCAGCTCTTTCATCCCTGTTAATGAACTTAGCCACAAACCTGATAAAGAAACACACCAATTAAAACATTCATCATCAACCTTCAGAAGTGAACACAGTTCAACTTACAGTTTCTTGCCATCAACCATAGAGCCGTGGGAGGCAAGACGAGCAGCAACAGCAGATTGTTCCGTAGCAAACTGAACAAAACCGAAGCCTTTACTTTGGCCATTCTCCTCAGCTACTTTGCAAGAAAGTATGACTCCGAAGGGACTAAACATCCGCTCTAAGCAGCTGCTAGTGATGGAGCTGTCAAGATTCTTAACGAAGAGATTTCCCAATCCACTACGACGACGGTACGCAACATCTTTCTGAGACCACATTATACGCATCGTCTTCCCCTTCAGATCGGTGTGGTTCAAGCACGCCATCGCATTCGACGCTAACCGCAAGAAACACGATCAAAAAGAACTTATAAGAAAAGCGATTCATCATCAATCGCAAGAAAACCTAAACTAGAGATGATCAAATCAACACAGAGATTGAGTTTGTTTTTTGTACCGGTGATGGCGGAATCGAAGTTGACGTAAGCGTAACGCAGTGATTTGCCGGTGACGGAGTCGCGGCAGAGATGAGCGGAGACGACGGGGACAGTCAAGGAGAATTTGGCGACTGATTTTCCTTTTCGTCTCAAGCTCTGATTTTTTTTTTCTCGCCTTTGATCGCAAATTTTTTTTTTTTAACAAAACCAAACACAATAGTTCACCGAGTCATTAGACGCCACGTGCACAAGGACTTGATCCTTCTATCTCTTATTTACGGACTGATCCGTCATAATTTTAGCCCAATTATTAATATTATATTCTATTTGGGCTAAGGACTTGGGCTAAGGATTCGTCTTGGACTGCCGTTGCGGATGGTCTTAGGATCAGGAAATCCATGAAAATCATGCAAAATGCCAAGCAATTTTCTTATTGACATTTTTTTAAGGTTGTGATTTTCTGATTTTTTTACTAAGAGAAAAATGTATTCACATTTTCCAGTTAATACATATATTAGTTGGTAGAAACAAATAATTTTCTTACTAATTTCCGCAAACAAGGATTTTCGTATTTCAACGAGAATAAACACACTTCATTTTAGTGGTTGGACTTGGTTGACCGGGTAACCAAGTGATTTGGAAGGTGTATGTTATTCTGGCATCGGAGTTAAAAGTTTTACTTAATAACAATTACTTTATATTATTTGTACATGAACCTTCTTTTTTTTTTTTTGTAAAAGTGTACATGCATCTTGTGTACCATGTATTTCTTAATTATAGAACTAGGAGAAATAACACCACCTTTCCATCCCAAAATTTATGGAAGAAGGCTCTTAGAACTAAATATAAGAAGTGCATATATAGAAATATCAATGCTTAATAATTAATATGAAAACTGATGTATTTCAAACCCCATTGTTCTGCTTTGCCCTGGATTCCTTGTAAAGGAGAGAATCTGAATAAGCGATGTTCACTCTTTTTTGGCCTTTACGGTGATGCCTAATGATTCTTTTATCCACAAACTTCTTTGTTTCTTTGTTGTTACTATTACGCTCCTTTGTCTCAACTTCTTGGATAGACTCCAAAACCTTTACTACGTCAGACATTGTTGGTCTATACTTGGGATTTTGGCTAAGACACTTGAAGGCTAAGGCAGCTGCTGCCTGAGCTGCCTCAGTTTTGTACTGGCATTCGAGCCTTGGATCGATTATCCGATCTAGCTTTCTTTGGTCCCTCAACATTGGACGCGCCCATTCCACGAGGCTTTGTTCCCTTCGTGCCCGGGTAGTGTCCACTGACCGTTTCCCTGTTATCAGTTCCAACAGAACGACTCCAAAACTGTAGACGTCATTCATTGTCGTCAAGTGACCTATCACATAAATAAACCATCACAACAAATCTCAAGGGATATCTGTTATATGGTAAAACATTTCTCAACTTCAACAAAAATGTTACCAGTCATTATATATTCAGGTGCAGCATAACCTTGCGTTCCCATCACTCGAGTTGTTACATGTGTATGTTCTCCTTCAGGTCCATCTTTGGCTAGGCCAAAATCAGATAATTTTGCGTTATAGTTCTGCGAAATTCACAAAATGAATCAAATCAGTAATTTAATTTATAGTGCTTATAGTATGAGAAAGGGAAAAAAACTCACGCAGTCTAACAATATGTTGGAGGTTTTGAAGTCTCGGTAGATGACAGGTTTCTCTGCTTCATGGAGAAAAGCTAAGCCTTTAGCGGCTCCAAGGGCTATCTTCATCCTTATTCCCCATGCCATTGCTACACTGTTTCCTGTTCCAACGTAAAAATATTATTCAAATGCTGTTTAAATTTTAATGTAGTATATATATATATTATTATATTTTGTAAATGAAAAGTAAAGTAAAATTTGAAGAAGTCATTGTGAAGCATGTATTTTTTCCATCAAACTGTTTTGGCTTGCTTCCTCAATAACCAAATGTAGTGCCAAAATTGCAAAGAACGAGAACATGTGGTTATTGACAAAAAATTACAAAACTCGTATACAAAATTTTCAATATGATATATATTATAAACCAATATTACAAAATTTGTGTATTACTCAATATGATATATATTATATAGCTGTGCTATATAATATGTTATTGAATCTTTTTATACGAAATTTGTAATCTTGGTTTAAAATTTATATGTTGTTTTGAAACAAATATGTTCTTAAAAATTTCGCAAATCCATAGTTTTAAAATAAACACTTTTGATAATGAGCCGACATATATGAAATGCCTTTATTTTGTGAGTAAATAACAAATGTATGGTCCTTTAGTGGTATTACTCATATTTTTTAGTGGTCATTCAAAACTGTCATCAAAGACTTGGGTGATTGTTTCTTAAGATTTAACCAAAAACTGAAATTCGGTTTAGGGGAAGTATAACAATAATGGGCACCTATTTTTTAACGAACTCATGTTAAAAGTGAAATGAATAACAACTCAACCAAGTTAATATGTACGAGGAAAGAGTTTAGTCGACAACGTACTTCTAAAGAGCTGATTCTCCAAGCTACCTCGAGGCATGTACTCATAAACAAGTACTCGTTGCTCTTCTTCACAACAAAATCCTATCAGCTTCACAAGATGTTTGTTACTTAGCTGCCCCAAAAAGATTATCTCCGCCTTCAAATTAAACAAAAAAGGAAGATCACCTAACGTTAATTTATATACAAAATTAATTAAAAGTCTTAAAGAGAAGTCAAAAAGTCTATTTAATGAAATGCTGAAATTTTCAGCACAATGGACTTTGTCACCCTTAGAGGCTGAATTCCAAATTTATATATACATTTATTATTTATTCTTACTGAAACTAAACTAAAAATAATTCTAAAATTCGAAGTAAAATTCTAATGAGATAAATCCAGAAATCAATTTTACTTTTGTATTGTTTCATAAAATATCCATATATATATTATTGATAGCTAATTATGAAGGAGAACAGTTAATTTCAAATTTAAAAGAAGTATCTTTTCTTTTATGGGTAGAGACTTGAATCTAAATCGAGACATATTGAAATAGAGAGAAAAAGAGATATTATGTACCAGCCATTCTCTATGGCCTTGGTGACCATGGAGATCAAGTGCCTTAACAGCAACCGGTTGGGCTTCTAAACCCGGTTTAACCTTGTCATCAATGAACCCTTTGTAAACTGGCCCAAACCCTCCTTCTCCCAGCATGTTACTTCTTGAGAAATTATGCGTAATAACTCTCAGCTCAGACAAGGTGAACATACGAAGCTTTTGAGATGTGAAGGAGTTTGAGAGGTCATCCATGACCGACATGGGCGAGCTTGGATCACTTATGTCCGATAACGACAGCCTCTTGATCACCGGACAAGTTCTTATTTTCATTGCGTTGCCCCTCTCCTCTACTTCGTATCTACTCGCGTTCTTTGTCCTGTAACATCCTAAAAACAGAGATGTCAATGATGTCTTCTTGTTCTTGGTTACTGCCATTTTCTTCTTCTTCTTCTTCTTCTTCTTCTTCTTCTTCTTCTTCTTCTTCTTCTTCTTCTTCTTCTTCTTCTTCTTCTTCTTCTTCTTCTTCTTCTTCTTCTTCTTCTTCTTCTTCTTCTTCTTCTTCTTCTTCTTCTTCTTCAACTTTTTGGAGAAAATGGAAGATAGATAGTGTTTTACTCTTTTTGATGTATCTTTTGTAGATTGCGTAGGTTTAGAAATTAAGGGTGTTTTAGTTAACCTACTTGTCTTCAAAGTCCTGTATTTATAGTGGTTGTTGTGTCTTATTCGTAGTGACTACCTTGGAACTTTCTAGGGACATATACTGTAAAGGTAACTAGATTTTGACCCGCGCTTTTAAAGCGCGGAATCGATTCTTTTTTAAATTTCATTTAAATTAATAAATATTTGTCTAATCTATATATAACAGATTTTTTTATTTGTTTATATTTAATTTTTATATTATTATCTTCTTTATTTTTTAATTATTATTAAAATAAAAATGTTTGTTTGTGTAATAATTAATTAGTTAAAAGATTTTAAAATGGTAAACTCCTACTCAATAAATTTAATCATATTGTGATGATATATTTGGTAAGGTTATTTATTTATAATTTTAACTTATTAAATAAATATTATATGAAAAATGTAATAGACATTACATTTTTCATTCTACATATTTTTAATTAATGCATAAATTTTAAATTATAATAACATAAATATTTAATAATAGGAAATCGGTGCTGCCTATTTATAATATTGATCGGATTCAAAGCGAAGTGTTAGGTTTTAGGAGAAACTTGAGGAGAAAGTTGGGGGATCTTTTCTTTAAAATATAATCTCTCTATATTTTAAGATTAGTTTTGGAAAATTCAGTTACCATGTCAAATAGTTAAAATATTTTTCTGCGTGTTCCTCAAGTTGGGAGATTTTTTTTATTTGATTTGATTCCGTAAATCTTTGAGTAAATGGTATTTAAAACGACTTAATGGGCTTAAAAACGAAAATGTAAGTAGCAAATTTGTTGGGCTTTTCATTTTCGAAAAACATTTAAAACAACTGAAAAAACAATTGAAAAAAAAATGGAATGTTTTGTAATTAATAGGAAAATTTAGGGACAGATTCATAAGAAATATTCTGGTTTAATAGTATAGATTAGTTTTTACGTTAGTTGTAGCACAGAAAGTATTCAATATTCTTGGGATATTGTATTTATTTATTAAAACTTCTGAACTGATATTATTTTTTAGGAGAGACAATTCATTGTTCTCGTTATCTCCAACAATAAGATTCAGATGTTAGAAAATTACATTTTATTTTATCACATTTGTTTTCTAACTTCTAAACTGAACATTTTAGTTTAGTGGACGTAATAATGTTTGATTGTAGGTTCTTTCTAATGTACTTAGACTCATCTTTCAAAAGTCTACGCACTAACGAATATTTTGTTATATTTTCAATGAATTTTAAGGTCTACATTCCACTAATTCGATATCTTTATCAAAAGAATAATTTATAATAGTTTCTGTTGTTCTAATCATTTACCTAATTTTTATAATAATTTGGTACATATTTCCGGCTGGCTGTTATAGATTACGCACAAGGGAAGATATGATTCGCCTTGTTCAGAGGAGAATGAGATGATTAGGACATAATTGGATGTCCGTTGACTTTATTGCTTACGTGATAACAGTTTAATGAAGAGGTAACGAAGCGAACAAATCCGTCCCTTCTCTTGTTTAATGATCAATTAATATCAAAGGGTTGGTACTGGTTCTCAGGTACATAACATAACTTCCTGGCACAGGTTTTCTATTGCACCGTTAGTTCTTCTCGTCAGAATTCAGTACCAGTCAATGAGTTGAGTAAAAAGGATATTCTTTTATACTGCACCGTTAGTTCTTTTACGGGCTTCCAACTTAATCAATTAGGTTATATTTCAAAATTTAATGCGGAAAGCCCAAGGAGTTATTCCAAACTATTTCGTCCATCTTAAGAAGTGAAATTTAATAAAATCTCTACTAATAAAAGGGAGCTTTTGAGGCTCCATAGGGCGTCCACATCAGCGGAAAAAAAATTTCTCGAAAGATGACACGTGGCATAAAATATAGTTTTACATTTTAATATTAATTATTTTTGAAAATTGTAAAAAATATGTAAACATACAGCATTAAAAAATGGAAAAACTACATTGAACATATGTAAGATTACTATTTTTCACTTAAAAAAAAACGGTTTATCTCCATAATGTAACATTACCGTTTTATAAAAAAAAAACAAAAAACATTATATATAATTTCGAAAATAATAAATATATGTAAAACATACAACATAAAAATGGAAATACTACATTAAACATAAATATGTTTGACCATTTGTCCAAGTTCTTCTACGCGTCCACATCAGCGGAAAAAAAATTTCTCGAAAGATGACACGTGGCATAAAATATAGTTTTACATTTTAATATTAATTATTTTTGAAAATTGTAAAAAATATGTAAACATACAGCATTAAAAAATGGAAAAACTACATTGAACATATGTAAGATTACTATTTTTCACTTAAAAAAAAAACGGTTTATCTCCATAATGTAACATTACCGTTTTATAAAAAAAAAACAAAAAACATTATATATAATTTCGAAAATAATAAATATATGTAAAACATACAACATAAAAATGGAAATACTACATTAAACATAAATATGTTTGACCATTT
The DNA here is from genome assembly GCF_000309985.2 of Brassica rapa. Lineage (NCBI taxonomy): Eukaryota > Viridiplantae > Streptophyta > Magnoliopsida > Brassicales > Brassicaceae > Brassica > Brassica rapa. The sequence goes on from NC_024798.2 coordinate 14,580,787, forward strand.
GTCCAAGTTCTTCTATTAAACATTGTCGTTTTACATTAAAAATAGAAAAATACGTAAAGATTTAAACATCTATCTTAAAATATAAAATATAGACATTAACTAAATATAAAGTATAAAAAAGAGAAATACTCAATATATAAAAAAATAATAATAAGTAAATATTATAAATATATAAATATGCGAATTATATATACAATAATAAGTAAATGCACAATTTTTTAAAATGGAAAGAGTATATTAAATATTAAACATCTATCTTAAAATGTAAAATATAGATATTAAGTAAATAGAAAATATAAGAAAAAGAAATACACAACTTAAAAACAATGGAAAAAGTATATTAAGATTTAAACATCTATCTTAAAATGTAAAATATAGATATTACGCAAATAGAAAGTATAAGAAAAGGAAATACACAATTTAAAAAAATGGAAAAAGTACATTAGTATTTAAACGTCTATCTTAAAATGTAAATCAAACTTAAAATATAAAATTATTAGTAAATAGAAAGTATAAGAAATAAAAATACACAATATAAAGAAAAATAAACTCTACTAATAAAAGGGAGCTTTTGAGGCTCCATAGGGCGTCCACATCAGCGGAAAACATTTCTCCCGAAAGATGACACGTGCCATAAAATATAGTTTTACATTTTAATATTAATTATTTTCGAAAATTGTAAAAAATATGTAAACATACAGCATTAAAAAATAGAAAAACTACATTAAACATATGTAAGATTACTATTTTTCACTTAAAAAAAAGACGGCTTATCTCCATAATGTAACATTACCGTTTTAAAAAAAAAAAAAAAAACATTATATATAATTTCGAAAATAATAAATATCTGTAAAACATACAACATAAAAATGGAAATACTACATTAAACATAAATATGTTTGACTATTTGTCCAAGTTCTTCTATTAAACACTGCCGTTTTACATTAAAAATAGAAAAATACGTAAAGATTTAAACATCTATCTTAAAATATAAAATATAGACATTAACTAAATATAAAGTATAAAAGAGAGAAATACTCAATATATAAAAAAATAAATAATAAGTAAATATTATAAATATATAAATATACGAATTATATATACAATAATAAGTAAATGCACAGTTTTTTAAAAATGGAAAGAATATATTAAATATTAAACATCTATCTTAAAATGTAAAATATAGATATTAAGTAAATAGAAAATATAAGAAAAAGAAATACACAACTTAAAAACAATGGAAAATGTATATTAAGATTTAAACATCTATCTTAAAATGTAAAATATAGATATTACGCAAATAGAAAGTATAAGAAAAGGAAATACACAATTTAAAAAAATGGAAAAATTACGTTAGTATTTAAACATCTATCTTAAAATGTAAATCAATCTTAAAATATAAAATTATTAGTAAATAGAAAGTATAAGAAATAAAAATACACAATATAAAGAAAAATAAATAATAAGTAAATATAAAATATAATCTCGAAAGATGACACATGGCATTAAAATATAGTTTTACATTTTAATATTACTTATTTTCAAAAATTATAAAAAATATGTAAACATACAGCATAACAAAAATGTAAAAACTACATTAAACATATGTAAGATTACTATTTTTCACTTAAAAAAAGACGGCTTATCTCCATAATGTAACATTACCGTTTTATAAAAAAAACAAAAAACATTATATATAATTTTGAAAATAATAAATATATGTAAAACATACAACATAAAAATGGAAATACTACATTAAACATATGTAAGATTAGCATTTTACATTTTTATTTTAAGAAAATAATATGTAAACATACAACATAAAAAATGAAAAAACTACATTAAACATATGTAAGATTACCATTTTTCACTAAAAAAAAGACGGCTTATCTCCATAATGTAACATTACTATTTTGTAAAAAAAAAATTATATATAATTTCGAAAATAATAAATAATATGTAAACATACAACATAAAAAATGGAAATACTGCATTAAACATATGTAAAATTACCATTTTACATTTAAAAATAACAATAATATGTAAACATACAACATAAAAAAATGGAAAAACTACATTAAACATATGTAAGATTACCATTGTTCACTAAAAAACGGGTTAGCTTCATAATGTAACATTACCTTTTTATTAAAAAAAGAAAAAAAAAACATAAATATAACTATTTGACTATTTGTCCAAGTTCTTCTATTAAACATTGCCGTTTTACATTAAAAATGGAAAAATACGTAAAGATTTAAACATCTATCTTAAAATATAAAATATAGACATTAACTAAATATAAAGTATAAGAAAGAGAAATACTCAATATATAGAAAAATAAATAATAAGTAAATATTATAAATATATAAATATACGAATTATATATACAATAATAAGTAAATGCACAATTTTTAAAAAATGGAAAGAGTACATTAAATATTAAGCATCTATCTTAAAATGTAAAATATAAATATTAAGTAAATAGAAAGTATAAGAAAAGGAAATACACAATTTAAAAAATGGAAAAAATACATTAGTATTTAAACATCTATCTTAAAATGTAAATCAATCTTGAAATATAAAATTATTAGTAAATAGAAAGTATAAGAAATAGAAATACACAATATAAAGAAAAATAAATAATAAGTAAATATATAATATAAGTGAATACCAAATTTAAAAAATGGGAAATTACATTAAGAGTTAAAAATATATATTAAAATTTAAAATATAGATATTACGTAAATAGAAAGTATAACAAATGGAAATATACAATTTAAAAAAATGGAAAACATACATAAGATTTAAACATCTATCTTAAAATGTAAAATAGAGATATTAAGTAAATTAAAAGTACAAGAAATGGAAATACATATACATGAAAATAAATAATAAGTAAATAATGTAAATATATAATATATGAATTATATATGTAATAATAAGTAAATACACAATTTTTTAAAAAGTGGAAAAAGTTCCTCAAGCATTAAACATCTATCTTAAAATGTAAAATATATAATATAAGTAAATACACAATTTAAAAATGGAAAAAGTACATTAATATTTAAATATCTATTTAAAAATATAAAATATTGATATTACGTAAATAAAAATATAAGAAATGGAAATAAACATTTTAAAAAATGGAAAAAGTACATTAAGATTTAAGCATCTATCTTAAAATGTACTTCTATCTTAAAATGGTAGTAAATTATATAAAAATGGAAATACCACATTAAACAAAAAAAAAATTTATAGTTTTACATCAAGAAAGTCCCTATAAAACTCATTATTCCATCCACATCAACCTCACACTATTAAGGAAAATTTCAAAGCACTCGAGCAAAAAAAAGGTTTCACTATCAACTATTGCCGTCCCAAAAACCTTTAATGACCTTGAATGAGATTTTTTTATAACAACAAACTTTTTGTTAGGTGGATTCATTGTTGGGAAACCCGCAACTTCCAAAACCAAACTTATTCATGGGAATTGAATTGCTTTTCATAGACTCAAAGGTATTCTTACAAATTTAAATTAATCTAATGTATAATTTTATTGTTAATATTCATACTAACTCTTTCATGATCAAACCATTTCAGTTAATAACCATTCAAGCGTTTATTCCGAAACACTTCATTCCTCGCCGAATCAGGTATTGGTTCATGTTGGTTTAGTATTGTTTTTGGTTTACTAACCGGTTTAGGATGGTCCTATTATAAATATAATTTAAGTTGGTTTAGCATATATTATGTTTAAAATAACTTAAATTAAATAATAATAATATTATGCTTAAAATATAATTTTAGAGAGTTTTCAAATATAGTTTACAGAACATTATAGGTGATGAATTTAATTTATTAAATTCGTTTATTACTTAAAACTAAGTTTTTTAAAAAACATACTGAGTTATAAATATCAATGATGGATTGGTGAGTATAACATGAAGATAAAAATATAAATATCTGATTTTCAAGGTAAGAAATTCAGCTTTTATTCATATACTCAATATATAATATCTTAAATTATGTTTTAAAAAATACACATAATTTATATATATATAATATATATATATATATTAATCTTCCAAACTTAAACTATTATATTATATATGAATAATGTTTTTAAATAAAAATAATTTCTGATTTAAAATAAAAATAAAAACAACAAATGTTTATTTTCAAATAATGGATGTAATTTACATTATACTATCATTTAACAAGTATTAGATACGTTTTGATATATCATTATTTTCTATTTCCAGAAAACAATAAATTGTTAAACATCAATATCATCTAGGTTAAGTATACGAACAACAAAAATTCAAACATCACAAAAAATATTTACATAACCATTATAATACAATAATTTAATCAAAAATACAATTAAAAAATATTAAAAAGAATAGTTATATACTTAATATTTGAAAATAAAAGATATTTTTGCTAAAATTGTACTTACCTCGCCAAGGAGATCGACCATCTTTTACGGATCGATCGAATGTTGAGCATGTGGTCGATCCAAAAATACTCTGCAGTTTAATAAAATCTCTAAAACATTTATTCCAACACTCAAAAGATAGTTTTGCTAAATATGATAACTAGATAGCCAATAAAATTACAAAAAACTATTTAAATAGTAAAAAATATGTTAATTTAACGTGTTAAAATTTAAAAATAAATTTTAATTATGACATGCATTTTAACATTTATATAAATATAAATCATAGCCTAAATATAAATAATTTAACAACTTAAATTAGAAAAAAATAAAAATCCCGGGCGTAGCCCGGGTTAATCCCTAGTCTAACAATACTAAAAGTTAAATAACTAGAGCAAAGAGAGTGTACACGTCATCAAATTTAATCGACCAATAGGAACAATTATGTAGCCACGTCAATAATTTCTCAAGGCCGAAGATAGTTATTTTCCAGTTCTCTGATTCAACGTGGCCCATTAAGTCGACCCACTCTTTCACATTTAATAAGCTTCATTACTCCTTACAAAGTCAGAGATGTTAGCGTTCCGACTCCCATTGTTCTTTGTTTATATAAACTATACTTCTCTGAATCTCTCTACTGTGTATTCAAAACCCTTTCCTCTTCCTCTCAGCTGAAATCTGTTCAATCGCTCACTAGCACACACCTTTAGGGTTTCCAGTTCGATTAAAGTACAAACGAAACATTTTCAAACCCATCCTTTGATTTGTATTCGGATTGCTTTGAGATTGTCGTCCAAGTTGTAGATCTCAAGCCTATCAGCAATCGATATACGTAAGTTTCGAACTTTTGACTATACATCAGTGTTCATCCTCTGATACCATCTCTGAGTTCACTAATTTCATCATTAAATTGGATTGTAGTTTCACAATCGTCTATGATTCCATGGTATCGATCTGGATTTACATGTTCTTCTTGTGGTTTACATGTTTAGCGCGAATGATGGAAAGACGAAAGTGAAAGCTATGTTTACAGGTTCACTAACGCATTAAATCATTCATGGGAAGATCCGGAATCAAAGTCTGATTCATCTCCTCAGTTTCACTGTTAATGGCATCTCAAGCAAATCGACAACGTAAAGATCTTCTCTGCTGATTTAACACATTTTCCTCAGATTATTGAAAACCAACTGTTGTTAACGTCTGTGTGATTTCCCTGTCTGCTTTGTTGTTTTCTTCACTTATCGGTTGTAGCTCAGATATGGGATTACTGCATTGATCTTTTATAAGAGGTGGCTATATTAGAATATGTTGGCTTATTTTTAAATGTTATCATCATTATCATTTTTGTCTCTGATATATATGTTTTTATTTTGATATATCAGCCACTAACCCTACAACACAATGCAAAAGCTGTGGAATCTACGAGGAGAGACCACTTTTATATATGATTCATTTGACGAATGGGAGTTTTGTCCCTCTGATTTCACAGCTGAGAGTATATACGTACACGTCAAGGACAAAAAATTCAATGCTACTTTTCTCTGCCATGGATGCCACACAAGTTGGGGATGGTGAGTTTCCGCAAACAGTAAATCTTGAGCTTTAGGATCATTCATTTCAATGAAATACTATCTCATCCTACTAGAATGGAACTTCCCTCCCATATGTCTCTCTGTTCCTTCTACCTTATAGTTGATTTATGTTCTCGGGTGAATGTGATTAAGGCCATTTTTTTTTATAGATGAAGCATCCATCCATGAAGTTTTCCCCGACAGTTTGTCTTGAAGTTTTCGTTGCCACACTGAAGACTCTCCAGCTACTGAGAGAGATTTTTCTGAAGGCTCTATCGGTCCCCATGGACTACAACATTTTCCAGGCTAATCAAACATGTAGGCACAGCTGAACGTGCAAACTCTAGCACGCTCTATTGTTGTTGTTTCTCTCTTCTACTTCAGAGAAAAATGTATACTACTTTGGCGAGGGGGCTTTCGTTTCGGCAAGATTGCTCAACTTTCTTCTTAGTAAAAACGGTACACAATAGGGATCTCGGGTGGTGAGAGGAAACGTGTGAGCATAGCTCACGAGGTACTCATCAACCTGAGCCTTTTGGTTCTTGATGAGCCCACGTCGGGGCTTGACGCGACGGCGGCTCTCCGGTTGGTTCAGACGCTAGCCGGGATGGCTCATGGGAAAGGGAAGACGGTGGTGACGTCTATTCACCAGCCGTCGAGGCGTGCGTTTCAGATGTTTGATACTGTGCTGCTTTTGAGTGAAGGGAGGTGTTTGTTCTACGGTAAAGGACGTGACGCCATGGCTTACTTCGACTCCGTCAGATTCTCGCCGGCGTTTCCAATGAATCCGGCTGACTTCCTTCTCGATCTTGCTAACGGTACGTTCCCATTTAAGATCCCCTTTTTTAAAAAAAATTCAGCTTTTAATTAGTTAACATCATGACTTTCATGTATATAGTGTAACACTAACACGTAATACGGAAGGTGAACCCTCGGGATGAATCGGTGAGTTCGGTAACGGAAGTTACTTGATGTCATCGTCCGGTTACTTCGGCGGTTGGATAAGTGATGGAAGTTGTGAGAAGGAAGAGAGAGATCAAGATCGAACGGTTCAGGTGCGTCGTGGACATTGCTTGATTTGGTGAGAGAGATAGCAAGTTTTTGTTGAAGAAGGAAAAGTTCAAACTTTGTGGGAAAGAGGGAAGTAAAGCAAATTGGGATTTTAATGCAATGCAGAAGATGCACATGAATAGACGTTAATTAGTTCGTTTTGTGGTTCATTTTCATAGACATAAATATTGTACGTGATACATTCCGATCGATTTATTTCACTTTCTATTGCTGTCTACCTGATTATTTATAGTACGTAAGAAAATGATTGGTTTTAAGTATTTTACATGAAAGTGTAGAACGTGTATACAACTAAACAAACCAATACAAGAAAACAAGAACGTGTATTGAGCGGTTACGTGGATCTTAAGCTATCTATCTGGTCTTTATTAGTTTCCATGGGCTAAAAATGATTCCACCAAAACTATTTATAAATAAGAACTGAGACTGGTCTCAGTTTATCGACAAAAAGGTATTACATGTATTCAAAATAATTACAATTTGCATATAAATTAATAGCAAAAAATAACCAGAAAAAATCGACGAAGAGCAAATTGATAATTTTATCATAGACCACACGTAAAAATTGGAGGATGAAATTTGTGAAGTCTCAAAGTTTTTTCGTTTATTCAGTTTAAAATAAAAGAAATATTAAACAAAAAACTAATCAAAAATTTAATCACATTCATGCAGATGTTTTTATTTTCCAATGAACTTAATTTAAGAATAACTATGCTTTTACTTTTATATGATATTATTTGCTCATACCACTGTCAATTTTGAAGCAAAATTTTATTTTAACATAGCTCATTTGTCTTTTGATAAAATTTATGGTTGTTATTTATTATTGTACACATTTTAATTAGAATATTTTTATTTTATATTTGAAAGAGAAATGAATATTCATTTCTAACAAAATATTTTAAAACTATGTCTAAAAGATGAGATATATAAGAGTCAAGAAAAAAATTCTACACAACAACACTAAGGAAATATCAAAATATTAAAATATAGATTTATGTAGAGTTCCCCAAGAAAGAGAACAACACCAAAAAAATCAAAGCTGTTTTTCTCCATTATTGTTTTAGTCTGTTTAGTATTAAAAAAATAATTCTCAAGTGAAAAACAAACTTAAATATTATAATACATAATATGCACATATAAATTAAAAACTCTATGTAAAAATAGAAAAATATGTATAATATTAACTTTTAAAAATTTTATTCTGTCAAAAAATAATTTTGAGACAAAAATCTTTTCATATCTCATAATTAACAATAATAAAATAAAAAAAAACAAGAGATAAATGCAAATTAGATGTATATAAGACAAACCGCGCGTAGCGCGGTAAAGAATCTAGTTCTTATAAAAAACGATTAGAAGTACATAGGAAAAAATAAGAGGATACATGATTTCACGAGATATCAATTAGTATTTTTGGACCAACCAAGAATTTTTTTTGCTTCGATTTTTTTATTAGATATCATCAAAATGATGAAAAGATAGAAAGAAAACGAGACAGAAGTCTAACATGCTATTGGGAGACCTTAATAACGCAATTCTTACTAAAATATACAAGGGAGTTTTATTTATATGGAGATATAAAGTAAATGTTGAATATAAAACCGATTGAAATAACCAAGTGGTGGTAGCTTAATGGTAATTTTTTGGGGCTTGATATTAGGTTCGATTTCTTTTGGAAACTAAATTATCACTATTTAGTCAGTCTGGGTTTAGGCTTTGGTCCAAGTGGTTTACATGGCGGGCCGTAAGAAATGGTTGGTCCACCCGTGACATTAGTCGGAAGGTATTCCAAACTCGGACTCGGTAGTCTGGTACGCTTTCGGGCTAATCCACTTTGTAGCACTAATTACGTTCCTCCCGGAATGACCGGATCATCCGATAGGACTTATAAAAAAAACTGATAGAAATGAGTTTTAAAAAAAAGACGGGTAAAATTTTAACTATTGTCAAGTTTACGAATCCTACTCAACAAATGGAATATTAAGAACATTTAAAGTCATCTATATTTTTCCTTTATAAATATTTATCACTAGGTGATTTTCCCGTGCTCATGCACGGATATAAATATTTATAAAGTAAATATATTATAATAATTTATTTACATTATAATAATTTATTATTTTTTTTATTTTTAATTTTATTTTATTCTGTTATTTATATTGTAATTTTATTCTGTTATTTATATTGTAATCAATATACATGGTTTATTTTAAATAACATTACATTATTTTAATTAGACGTATTATTGTGGATATATAATATCTCGACTGTTTGATTATTATTTGGATATATTAGATAACATTTACTTTTTCGATTCAACTAAGATATTTTTATTTTACATATTAAATTTTTGATTACTTTTGTTATTTTCATGTAGTTTGATTTTTGTCTTAGATTTGTATATATATTTTTGTAAGTTTATGTATAATTTAGTATATGTTGTTTTGAGAATCAAAGAGTAAAAGTAAACTAAAGTGTTGATTGAGTCAATGTTTCATAAATAAACATAACAATGATACTTAATTGTAATAGTTGGTTAATATATTTATAATATTATTTGAGAATTTCATATTTATTTAGTAATATTTTGAGTCATCCATAATTTATATGTGTAAAAATATTACTATAAATGGAAATATATTATTTTTTATTTAATGTTTGACTTTGTATAAAAAAAATTGGATTGGTCTAGTTACTCATTTGTGGGTATATTGTGTTACATATATTCCGTCAAATTCAGTATAACTATTTCTAATCTAATTCAACCAAATCATATTTATTGTATTCATTGCATTAGTTTGGTTTACATCTTAGATGTGTATATATATTTATGAATTGACTATTTGTAAATAGCCCAAGGACTATGTTAATTTTATAGGATTTAGAAGTTTGGTATATGTAAATTTTCAAAAATAAAATTATAAAAATAAAGTGATGATAGGTACAAAATTGCATAAAAACATAATTGATACATTCTAAAAAGGAAGATTAATTCTTTGCTTTAATATCAAGATTATTTTTATAGACTTTCCTTTTTATGCAATCACATTGAATAAAAAAATATTTTCGTTTTAAGTTTTATAAATATTTCTTTATCCTATATTTTATTTGAAAATATAAAATAGAACAAAAATAAAGAAAGATTATATTAAATTTTATTCATTAAAGATATCTTAGTTTATGTTATTTGAATTATTTTGTAATAATTTGAAAATAGATTGATTTAAATAAAATGCTTAATAATTTTAAAATATATATTATGTTGTTTAAGATTATTTTTAAAAAAAGGAAATTAGTTATTTACTTTAAAATCAAGATTATTTTGTGAACTTTACTTATTATGAATTACACTATATATATAAAATATTTTCGTTTTTAAAATTTATAAAATTTGTTTATTATATAGGTTATTTGAAAAAAGGAAACCTAAATAAAAAATGAAAAATAAAATAAAATAAATATTTAATAATCATTAAGGGTATCATAGTAATCAACCACCTTGAAAGTTAATGTGAGCGTGACACGTAGGAAACTGACTTCTCAAATAATATTATAGAGATTACATGCATTATCAATACAAATTCATCACATGGTCAAACAAATTATTAATAAATGGAATATTAAACTTCTTATATAGGACAAAGTTTTTACTAAAATAAAGTACCATATATTATGTAATTTAAAATTCTTCAATTTATAAAATTTTGAAATACTCATGTACTATGCAGTGAAATATTTGGAATAAGTACTTTTAAAATAATAGCATAAAATTTATTTCTACTATCTAGAAAAATATATATACAAATTTATCTCTATGTTTTTTAAAACTATAACAGAAAATATTTTTTAGATAAAAACAAGATTATCACCCATGACCACCAGGGAATATATATATATATATTTTTAATACTCTAACTATAAAAATTATAATTTTATGTATTTGGTGAGGGTTTTGAACAATTTATTTTTTTTTGCATTTGGATTAATATATAGTTGTATATATACAAATGAATAGATATATATATATATAAGTATTTATTACATTAATAACTAAAATATAATTGATTAGTTACTTAAAAATTGCTTGTAATAATGCATACTAAGGTGACCAATATTCAAACTCGTAAAGCACTAATATTATGCGCTAAAATTCATATAAAAGATTACAGTTATCAAGATATTTAGTTCTGTTTTAGACGCCAAAATACATAGGATCAGCCTAACAGAACCTGCGAGATCTAGTATATAAGGACAATACTAAATGGAACACATGTTGACCTATTTTATATGACTTATTCTTAGGTCCACTCCCTAACCAATAAAATTGTTTTATTTTATATTCAATATCTTTTAAAAAAGGAAACAAAATATTGTCAAATTATATTATGTTTTTAAAATTAAAGGTAAAAAAAAATAGTAGTAATTACAAAAAAAATATTTTACGTCGTCAGCATAACATTAAATCCTAAACCCTAAATTCTAATCCCTAAACCCTTAATCCTAAACCCTAAACTATTGGATAAACCCTAAACTCTAGGATAAATTCTAAACTCTAAATCAAAATCACTATACATTAAAACATTCAAGGGTTTAGGGTTTAGGGTTTTTTTATTTAGAGTTTAAGATTTATCCAAGGGTTTACGGTTTACCCAAGGGTTTAGAGTTTACCCAAGGGTTTAGGGTTTAGGATTTAGGGTTTAGGGATTAGGATTTAGAGTTTAGTGTTTTGTTGACAACGTTAAAAATATTTTTTTTTTTAATTTTTTTTTCTGTAACTTTTATCTTTTTTTATTTTTTTTTAATTTTAAAAACATAATATAATTTGAGAATATTTTGTTTCCTTTTTTAAAAGATATCGAATTTGAAATAATGAAATCCTATTGGTTGGTGAACATAGAGGTTCACCCTAGGGGGTGAACCCAAGAATAACTCATTTTATATAGAGTCGAACCCGAAATTTTCGTCATAGTACTACTACGAAGGGCTAAAATTTTCAAGATGTATTCTTGGATTCACCCCTTAGGGTGAACTTCTAGGTTCACCAACTAATAGGATTTCATTATTTCAAATTTGATATCTTTTAGAAAAGGAGTTATTCTTGGGTTCACCAACCAATAAGATTTCATTATTTCAAATTTGATATCTTTTAGAAAAAGAAATAAAATATTATCAAGATATATTATGTTTAAAAAAAAATATTTTTATCGTCGTCACCAAAACAGTAAACCCTAAATCCTAATCCCCAAACCCTAAAACATAAACCCTAAACCCTTGGGAAAACTCTAAACCTTTGGATAAATCATAAACTCTAAGTCAAAAACACTAAATCCTAAATCCTTGAGTGTTTCGTGTTTTTGATTTGGAGTTTAGGATTTATCCAATGGTTTAGGGTTTACCCAAGGGTTTAGTAAGGGTTATTGGTTGTTGTATTTTAATGGATTTAAAAATCCGAACTAAATCTAGTGCTATTGGTTCTGTGATTTTCAAATTTGTATTAAAATCAGGTGTTATTGGTTTAATGATTCATAAATTCTATATCAAATCAAGTGTTATTCAATCGTACGGTTTTACTAATATATTTGATTATTTGAATGAATTTGTTTGGATTTTTTAGTTAAAAATACAAAGACTCAAATCCGAGGGAAAACCTTCGGATTTGCATATTTTACTTGGATTTATAAATACTATATGGATTTCTAAATCAATCAAAATATATAAACCAATAACACCTAGGATTTAGGATTTAGGGATTATGATTTAGGGTTTAGTATTTTGCTGAGGACGTTAAAAATATTTTTTTTTAATTACTACTTATTTTAAATTTATTTATTTTTACCTTTTTATTTTAAAACTATAATATAACTTATAGCTTGAGAAAATATTTTGTTTTGTTTTTTAAAAGATTTCGAATATAAAATAACACAATAATAAGTCAATTTTCAAGGACATCTTACAACGTTTTAAAGCTATAATAGTTCCAACTAGTGACATCTTTTAACAGGCTTATGGTGGATTAAAAGTAATATAGGCCAATCATTAGGCATTAATTGGCGATTTATATATAGATTTAAAACTGAAGTTCTGTTATTAAAGTTTTAGAGACTTTAAAACTAATGTACAATAGTTCTCAATAAAAATAAAAAAATTCCTTAAATAGAATTTTTGAAAATTTTATCTAAAATATACAACCAATTGATACAAAAATCTTAAAAAATACTCATCTATCAACAAAAATTCTTGTTATCCTAATTTCTAAATCACAACCCCAAATCTACAATATTTCTATAAAAAAAATGAAAACTTTCTTAAAATAAAATTTTTGAAAATTATTTTTAAAAAATACAACTATTGATCAAAAAATCTAAAAGAATACACATTTATCAACAAAAATTCTTGTTATCGAAATTTCTAAATCAGAACCCCAAAACTACAATAGTTCTCAATAAAAATAAAAACTTTCCTTAAATAGAATTTTAGACAATTTATCTAAAATATACAACCTATTGATAAATTTTTTTTAAAGAATACACATCTAGCAACAAATGTTTTTTCAAAATCAAAACCTCAAAACTACAATAGTTCTCAATAGAAATAAAAACTTTCCTTAAATAGAATTTTTGAGAATTTTATCTAAAATATACAACCTATTGATAAAAAAAAATCTTAAAAAATACTCATCTATCAACAAAAATTCTTATTATCCTAATTTATAAATCACAACCCCAAATCAACAAAATTTCTATTAAAAATTAAAACTTTCCTATAATAGAATTTTTGAGAATTTTATCTAAAAAAAAACACTTATTGATCAAAAACCTAAAATAATACTCATCTACCAACAAAAGTTCTTGTTATCCTAATTTATAAATCACAATCACAATCTCAAATCTACAATATTTCTACAAAAAATGAAAAATATCCTAAAATAGAATTGTTGAGAATTATTTTTTAAAAATACAACTATTTATCAAAAAGTCTAAAAGAATACACATCTATCAACAAAAAATCTTTGTTATCAAAATTCCCAAATCAGAACCCCAAAACTACAATAGTTCTCAATAAAAATAAAACTTTCATTAAACAAAATTTTTGAGAATTTTATCTTAAATATACAACTAATTGATAAAAAAATCTTAAAAAATACTCATCTATCAAAAAATTCTTGTTATCCTAATTTCTAAATCACAACCCCAAATCTACAATATTTCTATAAAAAATAAAAAAAAAATCCTAAAATAGAATTTTTGAAAATAATTTTTTAAAAATACAACTAGTGATCAACAAATCTAAAAGAAGACACATCTATCAACAAAAATTCTTGTTATCATAATTTCTAAAGCAGAACCCCAAAAATACAATAGTTCTCAATAAAAATAAAATATTTCCTTAAATAAAATTTTTGATAATTTTATCTAAAATATACAACTAATTGATAAAAAAAATCTTAAAAAATCTTAGAAAATACTCATCGATCAACAAAAATTCTTGTTATCCTAATTTCTAAATCAGAACACCAAAATTACAATAGTTCTCAATAAAAATAAAAACTTTTCTTAAATAGAATTTTTGAGAATTGTATCTAAAATATACAACCTATTGATAAAAAAATCTTAAAAAATACTCATCTATCACCAAAAATTCTTGTTATTCTAATTTCTAAATCGCAACCCCTAATCTACAATATTTCTATAAAACATTAAAACTTTCCTAAAATAGAATTTTTGAGATTTATTTTTAAAAAATAAAACAATTGATCAAAAAATCTTAAAAAATACTCATCTATAATAAAAAAAATTCTTGTTGTCCTAATTTCTAAATCAAAACGCCAAATCCACAATATTATTCACAAAAATGAAAAATTTCCAAAAATAGAATTTTTGAGAATCTTATATAATAAAATAGACTTTTCTCCCTCACTCATGCTGCCACATCATCTGGGAGAAGAGGGCAAAACATGCCACGTGGCAACTCTTTATTCCGCTACTAGCTGCGAAAGAATAAAGGGATATGGGCTTTTTTACTTAAAAATTGTTGGTGATGGGCTCTGTTTGTCCTAGAGCTTCAGTAGACGGTATAAACAAACAAATCTGAATCCTGACGATCCTATTTCCCCTTACAGGCGATGAAACTTTCAACCGTTTTGACATTCAATCCATCGAACCCGCTAATCCCCACTATCTCATCTTTATTGTGCTTTTACTTCGATGTTCTTAAGCTTCTACCGGTATATATGCAGACCTAGACCTTCAGAGTTGCCTCTTCAATCCCTCTTCTTCTTCCGATTCATCTTCTCTTTCAGTCTCAATCAATATTTCCACTGCCCAGACCCATTTTCCGAGTTTAAGGGATGCTGATGCAGTCTGGCCCAGACGCAACCTCTCCGCTTCTAAGAGGCTAGGTATGTTTAAAAAAAGGAGGCCAATTGATATGCTGCTTCTTGATGCAAGGTATTTACAAACTACGTGTGCCTATTATATTTTGTTGCTTTGCTTGAGTCGATATTTGCTAAGTTGTAAACCCAGCTTCTTCCCAGGAAACGGAAACTGCGATTCAGGCGTCTATTAAGTGATGTAACACGTAGCATCCCTAGCTTCCGCTTTAGCCAGTCCACGCACTGACCAAACCGTGTTCGTTGAGCTTCACGAACCGTTTGAAGCAATCCCGACTGAGAGTTTCAGGTTCCACAATTACAATCAGGTATAAATTAGTTCCTGGATATCAAGTCTTTTACATATATAGTTATATAAAAAAGCACAACTGATAGCTTCGCTGATGGATATATTCCGCAGATATTGTAGGGCAAATTACTGGGATTCGTACTACTTACAATGAATAGTCATAGACCACCATTTTTTCTTTTAATAATATGCATACATTCGGACTCCAAGGCTCTACATGTTTCTAACGTATATTTTCTGTTTGTCCAGCCACTCAAATATCTGTCTAAGTGTAGTGGCACCAACATCAGCCCCAAATTATTTGGAGGTAATATTTTAAGAACTATTACAATAACATGTCGAACAGTGTTTAAAATATATAATAAATTGTGTACGTTTTTCAGGGAGACTTTACCTAAATGCAATCTCTGCCACTCATCTCTATTTTGGTAATGAGTATTTTGGTAATGAGTGTGATGCTGGGAGAAGTTATCTCCAGAGGTATGCAGTATGACCAATAATTTAGATAAGAAAAACATTGGCTTCAATATTGCCCACACTTTAACTGATGCAAGTTTTCATATATGCTCTGTGGCAGTGCGTAAGGATCAACCTCAAACCCTACAAAGTATCAGATTGTTAAGAAGATTGAGGCAATGACGTGGCAGAACTAAATGACTACGCCCTCAAATTGTACCTCAGGTATTGCTATCACTTTTAGAGAATTCGATCTGTTAACTTCATTTTTGTTCAGTTTTTATTTTCTAAACATAAACAATGTCAACAGTTTGTGGATTTACATCATTCACAATGACAGTAACAGATAAACACTAAGTTATAGACCACATTCATATGTTATAGACAACACAAAGACTTTCCATTAATTTTTTTTTGTGTATTAAATTGATTCGGAGATTTATGTAATCTGTAAATTATTCAACTAATTATTCAAGTTCAATAAAAGAAAGATGTTTATATTCCTTGGTGTTTATTGTTTACTGATTGATGATGCACATTTCTACAGCGGAGATGACCACCCAGTCGATGATATGCCAGGGGCTGGAGCTGTCAAAAGAAGCCCCATTGATGGGGTCAATAGCAGTGGCGTGAATGAAGGTGGGTGTATCGAAACTGCTCATGTCTAAGGTGGAGAAGAGGAGCGCCAAGTAACAACTCAGGTGAAGGTGGGAACCGAAGCGAGGATGCTCAAGTCAACAAGAGCAAGTTGAGTCCTCTGGAAATAAACCACGGACTGAGTGATGAAGCACAACAAGGGGAGTTGAAGTTATAAGACATGTGAACATGTCTGTCGCATTAGGCTTTTTAATTTATTTTACAAAACAATGAAGTCAGAGTACTTCAAGTAGTTTACATATTAAGTTCTATTGCTTCACTGTCACTCTATTTGCTTCCGCTTAAACTGCTACAATCAAATAAACTTGAACGGAGCTCATTTCAACCACAATTACTGAAAGATCAAGCTCTGCTATTCCACCAAAACCAAGGTAATTAATTGCTCACTGAGCAAAGGTATGGAAATTCTTTGAATTTGCTCTCCACGTGAAAGAGCTGAATGTATTTTTTTCTTTTTTTCTTTTTTTGTATTTGATTCAGTTTGAGTTACAATATGTGTTTAAGACTTTTAGATGCTTTTATTTTTTGATGCAAGTTGTTATCTCTTCTATTTTATGGTTCTAAACTTGTGATGTGAGCATCTTTGATCACTAAGTTTGAAACTTTTGTGATTCATCTTAAACTTGAACAATGAGTTACAATGATGATAAGTTTTCTTTTTGACAAAAGATTCTCTTGAATAATTTAAATTAAGATTCAGCGAGAAAAAAAGAAACACCACCGCAATGCAAAAGCTAGGAAGAGATTCATCCACCAAACATGGTACCGTTGAATAAATATAATCATTAGTAATGAGTGGTAGAGGTAATGGTATAGAAACCAGACGATGGAGTGGCAGCTACATCCGTCCCGTCCGACAATGAAGAAGTAAACAGAGCACATGCTATGTTTTTTTACGACAGAGAGCAGATGTATCACCAATAAGAACATGTGTTTTTAAGATATTTGCTTATCACCAATAATGGTTTTCCCGGGTGAAGAATGGGCCTTCTGAAGGATGGCCCATTAGTTGTATCTTAGCGCACAGACTAACATACACTTTCTCAAATTAGTTATCTCCTCCGCTGTTTAGCAGCAAAGTCAACATTTGCTCAAACGAGAAACCTAAGAGTTCAGATTAACTAATGTACATCTGAGGATGTCCAGAAGAGTTCAACACACAAACAAAGAAACTAAGGAAAATAAAAAACAGTCCAAGACTAAACAAACATTAACATTAACACCATAAGCTACTAATTAGCATACCACATATATTCTTGCTAAGTACTGTTGGTTTGATTTTGTAAATAATTTTGTGATAAGAATGTGTTTATAATGATCAAATGATATAAAGTGTTGTTACAAATCTCGAATCAAATACACTGAAAGAAAACTTTATGAGTGTACCATCCCCTATGTAAATAGAGATTTATCTGGATTGTTACTACTTAGAAATTTGTCGACTACATTACTCATAGATAAAAAAAACATGTCATTGCTTATTTTATTTTTTAATTAAAGACAAATCTGAATTTACATTTCTTTAATCACAAATATTTTTAAAATAATAATTTATTGTTTGCTATAATTTTGAAATTCATTATTATTCTCTTATGTACTAACTCTTACTCTCAACTTTTCGTTTAGGATAAACCAATAAACTTTTAAGAAAAACACATCCCCTATAAAAAATAACCCTGAACCAATAAAATGCATCCCACATTACTGAATTTTTTTAACATTTTCACTCTAGCAGAAATCAAAAATGCATTGACATGACTTCGGAAGCGAAGGACTCAAGGCCTGAGATCTCCAAATATGAACTCACAAAATCCATTATTAGGTCAGGACTCTCAATTCTTATTTGTTAACAACTAACAAATGAAAATGAAACAAATTGAATTTAAAAGATAAAACAACGTCTGAGATATTAATTTCCAGTGACGTGGAATATTCATTTTAAATTTAATTTATCAGTTCTTTCAAAACGCTCAGTTTAAAAGCTCAACCCCTATACCAAAACTTAGTAAAACGAAATTGAATATAAAGAACACCGCATCGATACAACAACAGATATTACACTGAGATGCGAACCATGCGCTCATATATCGACTCCAAAATATAAACACTTTCAAAACACTAACTCCCCGTAAAGACCATACATATTTAAACACTTTTTAAAATGCAAAACCTTTCAACAATACTCAACTGCATACACTCCTAACAACTAAATACCAAAACACAAGATTTTGAAAACTGTATCAAATAACATATCTGAACCCGGCGCGTAGCGCCGGAAGACCCCTAGTTTTATCTAAAGTATACAAGCTATTGATCAAAAGTATTAAAAGAATACACATCTATCAACAAAAATTGTTGTTATCCTAATTTCTAAATCAGAACCTCAAAACTACAATAGTTCTCAATAAAAATAAAAACTTTCCATAAATAGAATTTTTGAAAATTTTATCTAAAATATACAACCTATTAATAAAACAAATCTTTAAAAAACTCATCTATCAACAAAAATTCTGGTTATCATAATTCCTAAAATCAGAACCCAAAAAATACAATAGTTCTCAATAAAAATAAAAACTTTCCTTAAATAGAATTTTTGAGAATTTTATCTAAAATATACAACCTATTGATAAAAAAATCTTAAAAAATACTCATCTATCACCAAAAATTCTTGTTATCCTAATTTCTAAATCACAACTTCAAATCTACAATATTTCTATAAAAAATGAAAACTTTTCTAAAATAGAATTTCGAGAATTATTTTTTTAAAAATACAACTGTTGATCAAAAAATCTATAAGAATACACATATATCAACAAAAATTCTTGTTATCAAAATTTCTAAATCAGAACCCCAAAACTACAACAGTTCTCAATAAAAATTAAAACTTTCCTTAAATAGAATTTTAGACGATTTATCTAAAATATACAACTTATTAATAAAAAAATCTTAAAAAATACGCATCTATCAACAAAAATTCTTGTTATCCTAATTTCTAAATCAGAACACCAAAACTACAATAGTTCTGAATAAAAATAAAACTTTCCTTAAATAGAATTTTAGAGAATTTTATCTAAAATATACAACCTATTGATAAAAAAATCTTAAAAAATACTCATCTATCAACAAAAATTCTTGTTATCCTAATTTCTAAATCACAACTTCAAATCTACAATATTTCTTAAAAAAATGAAAACTTTCCTAAAATAGAATTTTTGAGAATTATTTTTTTTAAAATACAACTATTGATCAAAAAATCTAAAAGAATACTCATATATCAACAAAAATTCTTGTTATCAAAATTTCTAAATCTGAACCTCAAAACTACAATAGTTCTCAATGAAAATAAAAACTTTCCTTAAATAGAATTTTAGACAATTTATCAAAAATATACAACCTATTAATAAAAAAATCTTGAAGAATACACATCTATCAACAAAAATTCTTGTTATCCTAATTTCTAAATCAGAACCTCAAAACTACAATAGTTCTCAATAAAAAAAAAATTTCCTTAAATATAATTTTTGAGAATTTTATCTAAAATATACAACCTATTGATAAAAAAATCTTAAAAAATACTCATCTATCAACAAAAATTCTTGTTATCCTAATTTCTAAATCAGAACACCAAAACTACAGTAGTTCTCAATAAAAATAAAAATTTTCCTTAAATATAATTTTTGAGAATTTTATCTAAAATATACAACCTATTGATAAAAATTTTTTTTAAAAAAACTCATCTATCAAAAAAAATTCTTGTTATCCTAATTTCTAAATCACAACCCCTAATCTACAATAATTCTATAAAAATGAAAAATTTCCTAAAATAGAATATTTGAGATTTATTTTTTAAAAATACAACTATTGATCAAAAAATCTAAAAGAATACTCATCTATAAACTAAAAAATTTTGTTGTCCTAATTTCAAAATCAAAACCCCATATCCACACTATTATTCACAAAAATGAAAACTTTCCAAAAATAGAATTTTTGAGAATTTTATCTAAAGTATACAACCTATTGATCAAAACTTTTAAAAGAATACACATCTATCAATAAAAATTGTTGTTATCCTAATTTTTAAATCAGAACCTCAAACTACAATAGTTCTCAATGAAAATAAAAAATTTCCTTAAATAGAATTTTTGAGAATTTTATCTAAAATATACAACCAATTGATAAAAAAATCTTAAAAAATACACATCTATCAACAAAAATTCTTGTTATCCTAATTTCTAAATCACAACCCCAAATCGACAAAATTTCTATTAAAAATTAAAACTTTCCTAAAATAAAATTTTTGAGAATTTTTTTTGATTACCGAAGACTGTTGCCTGGCCATGACCCACCCTCGGGTGTGCGTCCGCGCCGCTAAAGGGTTCGGTCTCTAGTCTGGACCATTACAGTAGGGCCAGGACACTTAGTTATCAAAAAAAAAACAAGATAAAAACAATACATATTATCTTGTAGACAATAATTATCCAAATCACTAGATATTTTCTTTTATATTATTTATATTTGTTTAACCAATGTAACTTTTAAGGTGAGAGTTTAGAGTGAAAAATTACTACACAGATAATAATATATATAATTATATATATTTCAAAAAAAAATCAAATAAGAAAAATATCTGAATTCATTTCACCAGGCTGATACTCACATATAGATGGGTTGGGAAACTTCTGGTTTGTAAACTCCATAATTTTCTCGTCTGTGCAGATTTTAAGATGGTTGAGTTTAGAATTTTTCATGGCAAAATACATCTTGGTTGGCAAGCTATGGCATTGTCACTGCACATATGTCATGCTCGGTCTTTCAGTTAGTTAAATGGTGTCTTGTCGACCTCAGGTCCAGCTACCGTCATGGATGTTGCATCAGTAACTTGTTAGGAGAAATTCTCTTTTTTTTTTAGGATGAAAGTTAAGAGTGTTGGCTGAGGAGAAGGAATTGGCGGTCCAGAAATCTTGGATTGCTGCTCGTTTGACACACGACCCAAAGGTCTGGTCGATGACCGAGTGTGATCTAAATGGAACCGGAAACCAAAAACGCTTTTTGGATTGACTCGGTGGGTGGAATAAATGGGTACTGACTCGTTCAATCAATGGAGAATATGGAGCTTGAATCACCCAAACAATATGGTGTGGATTCCTTAGAACTTAGAGAACTAAGGGAAAATAGGACACAAATTACTCAACTTTTTGTGAATTGAGTAATACTTTCACTAAAAATTAAATTTATCAAGGGTAACTTATAACTGAGATGTCAAGGAACTTATATAATAACTTAACCTTGTCTTTGGAATATGGTTAAGTTTAAAATTTAGGCCAATTATTTTAATGGAAAAAGGCTTTTTGGTTAGTAATAATATATATCATTGTTTTTAGAACACATATATCAGTAGTTCAAAAAAAATAAGAACACATATGTCATGATCGATCCTTCGGTCGGTCGAGTGGTATGTCTTATAGACCTCCGGTTCTGCTACCGAACGATGTCGAACGATTTTTCTCTCGTTTTTGAAAAAATAAAAAAAATAAAATAATATGTCATTGTCACCAAAGAAACCCTGAAAACGAAATCCCTCCCAGCGACTATCGTTATTATTCTTCTTCGCCGTAATTGTTCTCAAGCCAAAAAAGCATATTCCTTTTTGCCATCTTTGTCGTCAAGAGATCCCAAACACAACACAGAAAGAAAAACAAAAAAGCTTCTCACTCTTTCTCTTATGTTCCTTGTCTTTTCCCTTCAATTAACAAATTCACGTCGCGTGTAAATCCTTTGCAATAATACATCGACTAATACGAAAATGTAAACACGATCACAAATTCGCCTGACTAATTTTGCGTTTGTGTTTGTTGGTTCTGTCTTTGATTTGATCTCTACCTTTATTTTTTTCTTGCAGAACCAATAAATATTATTCAAATGGATTCGGATGATGGGAACGTATCACACATTTTACCAAAGAGGAGTCTCTTACATGTACCTGGAAGCTTGGCCTTGGAAGCGTTTAGTTGCATCACCAAGTTCACAGGAGCTATGCTTTGTTGGTGGAACAACAACAACAATTTGCAGAAAATGGAGATTTCTAACTATCAATTGAGGAGCTGTGATGATGATTCTTCTGTGAAGAGTAGTTGTTATCATCCCAACTTCTCTCTGTTTCATATTCACTACGGATCAAAAGAAGATTTAATCCCTGCCTTGTTCTCTAAATCAACTATTCAGCATTTTGTTAATGAAGCTGAGAGGCTACACTCTTGTTCCGTCCTCTCCTTGGCTGTTTCCTTGATGTAAGTTTTTGTGCAAGGCTCGTAACTCTCTCCTTAGGGGTTGGTTGTGTGTTTCTGAATCTGTGGTGTTTATTTTAGGTCGGTGAATGGACTTGGTTTGTCTCTAGGGAGTGATGATGTTCAAGTTTCGAACAACGTTGAGCATAGGTCTTGTCAGGTTGGACGTAGTAGTGGTTTGAGTTTTCACAAATTGGACGCGAAAAGACCAACGGTTGAGCCTCGGACCGGGATCGAGTTCCCGGTCTCGTTAAAGAAAAATGCATCTGGATTAGCTTCTGAGGTGCTTGTTGCAACTGGATCACGGACAATGAAGATCGTCAAGATTAAATCTCTTAAAGTATATGCGTTTGGTTTTTGTAAGTTGCATTCTTCTAGCTTTGGTATACTTTTTCATTTTTTGCTATGTTAATGAAACTTGTGTGCCTTTTAGATGTTCATCCTTCGTCGGTGTGCCAGAAGCTTGGTCCAAAGTATGCCTCTATTCCCGGGAGCAAACTCGGCAGATGTGATGACTTATACAAAGATCTTTTAAGGTATTTACATCTTTTGAAATTCAATCTGTTTTTAGTTGGTGTAGCTTTTTAGTTTCTGGTTTGATATTTTTTTCAGGGAGGATATTGTTATGAGTGTGAGGCTTGTGGTTAACTACAATGGTTTGAAGATCAATACTGTGAGAGAGTAAGTGGAAAGTTCTTACATTATTTATCTTTATAATTGATTTTCAGTTTTATTTTAATCTTTTTACTAGTCATTTGATGATTTGAATTATTTAATAAGCTATTCTCCTGTTTGTCTATTTTTTCAGTGCTTTTGAGAAGTCTCTGCGTGCTCGTTTGGTGAAGGTAAACTCTCTGGAACACTCTGTGAATTATGCTTTGCGCAAAATATTCTAAGCCTTTCCTTTATTTTTTTTTCAGGCAAATCCCAAGACTAATTTCAATTGCTTAAATGATTTTGGTTCATTCTTCACACAAGACATTCCAATCCCCGCGGTACTCCCATGGCTAAAAATGCTTATACTCATATAAACAAACACACCTAAGAGGCGTAAGACTCATTTTTCAGGGAACAGTAATAGACTTTCGAAGAACAGCTGATGGACAACTAATCACAGAGAGTGAGTAATTATCGCACTAGTGACATCTGAGTTCTGTATACAAAGCTTAGCTTCCTTCTCTCGGTAACATATGGTAAACATTTGCAGTTGGCGGTAACATGGTTGGAGCTGTCCGTAGCAAGGATCTTTGTAGTTAGTTCTTTCTTTCCTTTCTTTTTCTATTTTATGTTTTGTTTTTTGTGTACCCAAGGGTCTGAGATTTTGCCCCAAACGTTGCAGGGGCATTCTTTGATATGTACATTGGAGATGTTCCGGTGTCTGAGCAGACAAAAGAGGAGATTGGTAGGAACGTTGTGGGAATCTTAAAGAGTTGCTGAAAAAAATCAATTTAGACCGACCAATGGCCCTCTGAGTTTTAGAAGAAGGCACTTGGGTCCGTAATCTTTCCATGTCTCTATTTCGTATATGATTATGGAATATAAAGTACTTAGTAAGCTGTCTTCCAACCCGATCCAGCTTTACTTTGGTAGACACTCGGCTCTAAATAAACCCTCCCTGCCTGGCTCTTTAGTGATATATTTTTTCAACAAGGCTTATCAATTATGTAACGAAACTTCATTATAGCTATATATATAGTCGGATTATTCAATGACATATGTATACCTAGAAACAGTTCCTGATCTTACACAAATGGTATCCAAATCTTCAGTATGATCCTGTAATGTTAGCCTGATCTGGCGAAGCAAATTATAACATTTGCGTATAATAAAACCTGAACAGAGTGCTGCACTGCTGCTAATGTAATTGTCTGTCTCCAAAAACGTTTCACCATATTGTGGTTTATGATCTATTATCCCTATAGCTATTCTAGATTTTGATATCTTAATAGCTCAAAAGACAAGTAGTTGCTTATTCTATTTGCATTTGATCACAAATGTTGTTGTAGACGAAATATGTTATCATTGTCCTAGGCTTATTGTAACAAACTGTTTCTCTGTATTTGGCAAAGGAAAAATTAGATTTCGAATAATTCACAAGAAAAGAAAGATAGACACAGCTTATTTCAAGAATGAATACATGTGAACAAATGTGTTGTAGTGCTATACTAAAACGAAGGTCAATCGCTATGCACTGACCGATTAAGAGGTACTGTCACGAAAGCCTTTTGAAGAAGCTCGTAGCCTGCCAAGTTCAAAGCACCAAGAGGAGCAGTCCAAAAGAACCTCGGAACAGCTCCTTTATAGAAAGCAAGAAACCCCTCATGCGTCGCAATGGAATACGCAGCCATCCACATAGACAAATCCACGCCTTGCGGAGCCGTCATCATCCTAGTTTTAATCACATCAAACGGCGTCGTCATAACAGCCGTGAAACCGCCAGACAAGGCTCCAACCGCGATAGCCTCCCACGGCTCAAGCACTCTCCCTAGCCTTCTCTCCACCAGCTTCTTCGATTGGCTGTAGAGTCCCATACCAGCGACGTAAAAGGGAACCTCGCGGAGAAGAGTGACGCCCGTGCCGCGAAAGAGTCCTTTGAGACCATCTTGACGCCACGTGGAAAGCGTAGCTTCCACGATGTTGTCGAACTGGTTGGCTTGTAACCGTTGTTTCAGCACCTCGCACGGTATCCGTAACGTTGTACCCAAAACCGTGCCGAGAAAAGACGCTATTGGCTGAACCTAATCAATTAAAATTTTTAAAAAAATCAAATGATGGAAATGGAAAAAAAAAAAGAGATTATTATTTTTTTGTAATAATAACTTGGATGTCGAGGAGACCAGGAGCAACGAGGGGTAAAGCGAGTCTACTTGCTTCGTATATACTTGTACGTAAACCATGGCTGAAACAAGACAAGAGACCAAACAAACATCATGATCCATGTCCGATGATAAGCCAAAACCTGAAGCTGTGATGTGAATTAAAACCTTGCGAATTGACCAACAACGGCGGGGATAGATCCCTTGTATAAACCACGAGCACCAATCTCCGGAATCTTTGACATTATTTCAATAAACGACAGTGTTGTTGATGCTTGAACTTGTGTCTAATCAATTCATTCCACACCAATCAATAATCAGTAACTAAAAAACAAGGAAGTAAGTTGAAGTCAGATATTAAATAATTATAACGAACCTTGACAGTGTCGACAGGATGCATAAGAAAGGCAGAGAAAGCGCATGAGATTCCTCCTGCTAATGCTGATTTGAGAAGATGACCAGATTTGATCGAAGGAGGAGATCTTGAAGTAAAGTTTCCAACTTTTGCAAAACTCAAGCTACATGATGTATCTGAATCCGAACATTCCCGACCAGTATCGACGACGCTTTTATTCAGACATGGGTACTTTACAAACAAATGATTCAGAATAGAGACAACTTGAGATTCGGGTTTTCTTTTCTTCTTCTTCTTCCCCGGTCTTGATCTTCTTGGATCTACGGATACACTGAACTCTTCTTCTTCAATGAAGTCTTCCATTGTTCCGACCATGTGAAAATAAAAACACTACAAAAGAGTTGATCGATAGATGAATATAGTGAGGATAGAGATCCAACATGTGATTTCAACAAAAAGTTTTGGTTTCTTAAGTCGGCAAGTTGTTTCTGTAAAAATATTTGTTTATACGCAACGAGGCATATGGGGTTGTGTTCGACCAAATGACTGAGTGGCATAAAACCATTTTTTTTTTCTTTTATCTATTAATTTATTATAACAATTCAAAACCAATCATACAACGCAAAACCGACAAGGATCACAACCCTTTCGGAGACTAAAATCGGCAAGTTCACAGATCGAACATCCCGGAGACAACAAGAAACACATGATTAAACATAAGACTAGAAGAAAAACTCCTAGTCCTAAAACCAACATAACTAGAGCTAAGAGGGGGTGTGCTTGAAACGCTTAGGAACTAAGGGAGCCATAATCAAACTCCAAAACAAGGACAGACAAACGTTCATTTTTAAAACCTTGGAGAAGCATGTGCTGAATCCAGAAACCAGAACTTGAGAGGACCATACACAACCACATGTCAAAACCATAAACAGCCACGTCATAAACAAACGAAAGACCAAAGTCACCAAAAAACCAACAACTACTAATCACCCGTCTACAACGACAAACCAGATCCGAGAGAGAGAGAAAGAGAGAGCAAAGCACAAGATCGAGTCTTGAAACTCCAAGTGGGGATAACTTCAAAAAGGATCATCGGCTCAAACACGCGGACACTCGTGTACCCAAACTCAACCATCTACAAGCAAGAGAATGGTCACCTCCTCGCAAGAGAAGAGCCAATGATCGAAACCACTGCGTCGTTTTGAAACCCCACTCCACACCATGAAGGCACAGAAAAAGCAAGTAGATACCTCCACATCAACTTACCATCCAAAAGACGAACCCCACAAACGAGACTTTGACGAACACAAACCACCGAAGGATCGAGAGAACAAGCAGAAGTCGATAGAGCTTACGCACACACACAACTAAACTCCGAAGAAGACAAAAAAACACCAACCCACACAAGAACACAACTTGACTACTACCTAGATAAAGAGGGATGAGAAGATGAACTGAATCCAATGGACTCCATGGACATCGATTGACAAGCTACAAACCGGATCCGAAAGAACAGCTAAACCACCACCGCAAACCAGATCAAAGTTTCGAACCAGTCACAACCACGCCAACCAACATCGAACCTGACATGAACTCATATCCTCAACCTCCCTTGACCAAAGAAACAAAGACTAAAGAGAACTAAGACGAGGAAGGGCCTCTCCAGTACTGGCGAAGAGCGCTAGTGACCAGAGAGGTGTCGATCTGAAAGAGTGAGGCGACAGGTGGCGGTAGAGATGGCATAAGACCATTCTAATAGATCACTCTCTTTTTTTCTACTTAAAATAGAATAATTTTATAACAGTTTTGAATTTTACTTCAGTTCAACTTTATTTTAAAATGAAAGAGTGATAAACAAACAAAAAAATTATTTTATTTATGCATTAAACTTATTTTTATTTTATTATAGAGTGAAAAAATAAAATAGAGTTAAATTTCTTTACTCTAAATATTATTTTATAGTGAAAATAAAATAAAATTGGAGATAATCTAAAATAACATATGAAAATTAGACAGCCATAATTTTTGGAACTCTCTTTACAATTCCTTTTTTTTTTGTTTACGTAAAGCAATAAAAATAATGTTTGAGAGTTTCTAACAAAATATTACAGATATCATAACTTTAGATCTGAACTCGTCCGGACCCAAAAAAATCGATCCGAACCAAAAAAAATTGAAGTATCTAAGGTCAAAATGTCTAGGATCTGAAATACCATGGCCTGGAAGAAACCGATCCGAACCCGGCCTAAAGACCCGTTCGTCCATTCATAATTTCTATCAATGTTTTGACCGATCAAGAACTTGATCCATGAACAATTTCACAACACTCCACTCTTGTCTTCTCGATCTCACCTTGCAAAAATTACGAAATCAAGGGGAAATCGTATCAGATACCCTAGCTAAATCAACAAAATTACAAAACATACCTAAGTATTATCCGCTCACTCAACAACACGTCGGATCTAACCGGATCTCAATCACACCTAGACTCAAACACGATTTCTCATGGCTCTCTCCCTCTTCACAAGCAATGTTCATAAATTTCTCTTGTTCTTTTTTCTTTTCTAAGACATTTTTGAAACTAGGGAGAACTAGAACCAAGAACTACAAGGTAAGTCTCTTATTCATGTCGATTTTGATGTGATGGAGAGATGGTGGATGCATGTTGATTTCATGTGTCTCATTCAAATCTCTAGTTAATTGGTTTGTTATTGTAGCAACGAAAGATAGCTAAGACGAGATGGACAAAGAACAAAGTCAAGAATGCAACCCTCGAAGAGATATCTCTCCATGAAAATAAGAAGATACGAACTCATATATTGTCATTTTATCATATGATAAGAAAGACCTTGTACACGCTGACTCTTTTTGGAGGGGGTCGTTAAGGAGGGTGTTTTATGGCCAATTCCCAGTTTCTATAAATTGATCATTGTTACTACTATAATAACTGAAGCTAACTCTAACAATATCACGTGTGTGTGTCTTATGCAGATTAATGTTTGAGGTGTAGACCAAAATTGTCTTAGGATGTGCACTTCAAAGTATGAAAAAAAATTCTCTTAATAATTGAAGAACCTAAGGTTAGTTATCCTTTGCATATGAATAATTTAGATTGTTTTGTTTTAATCATTATTCTTTGTTTACATGTCATTGAGAATATCATGATTCCATCTGGTGAAGAAGAAACTCTTGTGGCTTGAATCACATAAAAGATTATGACGAAACATGATGTCATTGTTGACAGTTGAATGTCGTGTCTTCCAAAAGGATATGTCGCATGGTTTGAAGAGATGTTCAACAAAGACGTGGCTTCCTTACTAGCCCCTCCAACTGAGAATCCAGAGAACGAGGATTATCTGTAACTGAAGCACCAGAAAACGCACTAAAAGTAACTGAGCTGGTATAGCTCGTGAACAACATGAAAAATATATGGGAGAATGGTTGGAAAAAACTGAGGACAAGATTGATTTGTTAGACAAAAGAGTCTAAAAGTAACTGAGCTGGTATAGCTGGTGGGAAGCTTATGTGAAAGAGAAATTAGATGATATAAAGGCTTTTGAGGACATTGTTTGTGTAGGGGAGAAATCAAAAGTAATATTGTAGTAAGTATTCTTAACTAGATCTCGATCCGTGCAACCGCGCAGATGTTTATTTTTATTTATTTTTATATAAACATTTTGCTTTCAATTCTATATTGATATATATTAGTATAATATATATGATGTGTGTCTATCACTATTTAAAACATAATAATTTTATCATATTTTTTTTTGTTGAATTGGTTGTTTCCAGATCACGTTTTTTTCTTGGAAAAAATTAATAATTATTTAGTTTCTATAATGTAGTAAACATATTATTTAGTTCCTATAATCTAGAAAATAAGTTATTTAGATCTGTGTTTCAAAAAAAAAAAAAGTTATTTAGATCTATAATAATGATAAGAATAAGATTATAGAATAAACGTAACATGACTTTTTAGTAATATGTCTATTTTAAAAAAAATCACACATGAGTAAAAGTTGTGACTTCTCTTTTAATATATAAGATATCTAAATGAAAGGTTATAATTGGTAATCCGTGGGTGTAAGTGTATTCGATTGCAAGCGTCCGTGGAGGAATCATCAAGAAATGACAATGTTAGTGAAAGACACGTCTATAATATTATTTGAGAAGATAGTTTTCTAGTGTTGTACTCATGTTAAATCTTATAGTAGTTAGTTACAAAGTAGTTCTTGATGAATTATAATTATACATAATTATCATTACTACAATTTTTATTTCCTTTTTGGGTGATAAATTTCTAATTGGGTTTTAATTTAATTTTCCTTTCTTTAGTTTCTACAAAACTTACGTAATAAGAAAAAGGAAATATTTTTATATTTTTTAAAAAATTTATATGTAACGAATTTAGTTTTATTATTGGAAAATTGCCACAAATACTACATTCATAGTAGGCATGAGACTTATTATCTGAGATCCGGATTCGATACACTCTGAAAATAAGATATTTGGGATGTCCAGATCTGAATCCGTATAATAAAATCTTGGATCCGTCTAAACCAAATCCGGATCCGGGTATCTTAATTTTTAGGTCCGGATAACTTGATCTGTATTTTTAAAACATATTAAAATTTTAAATTTCATTAATATTAATAGTTGATATATTAATATTTATACATAAATTAATTTTATAATATTATATTTTAGTTTTTACAATATTATAGACTTATACATATATTTATAAATCTTGTATAAATATTTAGTTTATGTATTATATTAAAAATTAATATTTTTTTAAAAGAATTATTATTTTTGATTATTTTTACAGATCTGGATCCGGATATCTGAAATCCGGATATCCAGAAACCACGAAACCGGATCCGGATATTAAATCCACAGATCCGACAAATCCGAATCCGGATATCCTAAATTTCTCGGATATCCGGATCCGTCTCACGCCTAATTCATAGTACCATTTTTCAAGCTTATACTAATCACTTTTACCCTCACTTTTAATGAAGGGTAAAAGATATTTATACCTCTAGGGTTAACTAATCTAGACTTAGGGTTTACAGTTGACGGGTGAGATAGAATTTTTGGAATGTGAAATTAAGTATTCCAATAAATATATAAATAAATGCTTAAAAACATTAAAAATAGTTTCAAAAATAATTTTCGATTTAAAACAATTCAAAAAATTATAAAAAATTTCGAATTTGAAAAAGTATAATTCGAGAACATAATATATATATATATATATATATATATATATATATATATATATATTATTTTTGTTTTTATTTATTTTATTTATTTAAATAATTATTTATTATGCATATAGAGAAAAAGAGTATATATAAAAGTCTTTTGCTACTTAATGAAAAATGTCTCTTTAGTGGTGGTACATATAAATAATTGTATCATGAAAGTGATAAACATGAAATTCCTCATTTATTTTTCTTCATATTTTTTATTAAACAACATAAATAAAAAAAAGAAATGTCTAAAAGTTTTAATATATATATTTATACATGAAACATAGTTTAAATAAATAATATAGTTATTTATCTTTAAAAAGAAAACAAAATATCTTCAAACCAAAACTTAAAACTAAAATAATTGCAACAAAAATTAATCAGTTTTTAGCCTAATTAGAACATAAAAAGTTGTGGCTCATTTAAAACAAATATGTACAACTTATACTTAAAATCAGAGGGTTAAGTAAGTCAGCAATTTATTATTACCTAGATTAATCTTTTATTTATTTTTATGCTATATGATAATAACCTCCTACTATTTTTTTTTTAAATTATACATGGTATCTTGGCCCCACAGAAGTGGGCCAGACTAGTCACGTATTGCCACGTGTCTGTCACATGTCCCTGACAATGCCGAAATGTTAATTCTCCAATGGGCGGGACTCGAACCCTAATTGTTTTACCGTATTGGACCTTTGCCCTCAAATTAATCCCCACCAAACCACAAGCCCTGGTTTCACCGCCTACTATTGTTTCACCCAACGCCAATGTTTTAAAACTAGACCACATATTGACGCGGCATAGTGATTGAGTAAATGGTGGGACCAGTGTAACTGGTCCAACCAAATTTTTATAATATTTTTAATTAATTAAAAATATAAATTTATAATTATATAATTAATTTTTATAATTTTATCAATATTATAATTATAAAATGATTTAAATATTATAAAATAATATAATTAGGTAATTATCGTAAACTAATGATAATTTTTGTATACCAAATTGTTGAAATTTTTATTTTTTACTTAAATTTAGAAAAAACCAGATTTTAAAATTGAACTGGTTCACCGGTTTTTGCGATTTTACCGGTTTTAAACCGGTTTCACGGTTTAATTCAAATTCGGTTTTTAGAGCAACCAGTAACTGGCAATTTGGGGATTCTGACAGGTTCGACCGGCCGGTACGGTAAAGTTTTCAGAATATTGTCAAACACACAAATGATATTTCTACTCATTATTTAGTAACTTGTAAATATTGATCATAATATTAATTACTATTTTTACTTCCGCCTTTCTACCACCTTGGTGGCTCTATAATTATTTGTATTTTGAATATGTAAATTTTGTTTAATTAGTGAAATATGAATTTGATGTTAAGATAATATTTCCCCTTTTTTTTGAACGTCTATGATCGAATAATCAAAGCAAAGTTTGGAATACAAGCTTTTACCAAGACATCTTGCAAAAACAGCAAGGAATAAGAATAAATCACCCAATATTCTTAAGGAAAAGAATAACTAGTTGTTTCCAGTAGCTTTTCTGAAATGGCGATCATGTAACAACGACGGTTCTCCAAGCACCAGATATGATTTGACCATCCTATAGAACAGTCTTAGCAATAATTCGGCCTAGTGATTGAGTCAATGGTGGGACCAGTCTAACAGGTTCAACCGAGTTTTTACAATATTAATAACTAATTAAAAATATTAATTTATAATTATAAAATAATAAGAAATATTATAAAATAATCTAGTTAGGTAATTTTCTTAAAATAATGTGAATTTTTAATACCAAATTGTTAAATTTTTATTTTTTACTTCAAATTTTTAAAAACCCAATTTTGATATTGAACAGGTTCACCGATTTTTACGAGTCTTACCGGTTTGGCGGTTTAATTCAAATTCGCTTTTGGGATCCATGGTTTGACCGGTTCGACTGGCAGGTACAATCCGGTTTTCAGAACACTGCCCAACGCACAAATGTTATTTCTGCTCATATCATAATATTATCATCTTTATTTCTGTGTTTCCGCCGTCTTGGTGGCTCTATAATTATTTGTATTCTGAATATGTAAATTTTGTTTAATTAGTGAAATATGAATTTGATGTGAAGATAATATTTCACTTTTTTTTTAACGTCTATGATCGAAGAATCAAAGCAAAAGTTTGGAATACAAGCTTTTACCAAATACATCTTGCACAAACAGAAAGGAATAAGAATAAATCAATAACATTCTTAAGGAAAAGAATAACTAGTTGTTTCGAGTAGCTTTTCTGAAAAGGGAATCATGTAACCAGGACGGCTTTCCAAGCGCGAGATACGATTGATATCGACTATCCCGTAGAACATTTTTAGCAATGACCCGTCATAGTGATTGAGTAAATGGTGAGACTAGTCTAACCGGTTCAACCGAGTTTTTATAATATTTTTAATTAATTATAAATAAAATTTATAAAATTTATAATTTTATAATTAATATTATACTTATTTCAATTTTATAATTATAAATTAATATGAAATATTATAAAATATTATACTTAGGCAATTATCTTAAACAAATATGAATTTTTTTATTCCAAAGTTAAAATTTTTATTTTTTACTTAAATTTTTTAAACACCGGATTTTTATATTGGACTGTTCACCGGTTTTTACGAGTTTTACCGGTTTTTTATGAGTTTTACCGGTTTAACCGGTTAGACAGTTTAATTCAAATCCGGTTTTTAGAGCAACCCAGAACCGGCAAGTTGGGGATCCACGGTTCGACTGGCTGGTATAATCTGGTTTTTCGAACACTGCCAACCCACAAATGTTATGTCTGCTCGTTATTTAGCAACTTGTAAATAATGATCATAATATTTTCTTCTTTACTTCCGAGTTTCTACCGCCTTGGTGGCTCCATAATTATTTGTATTCTGAATATTTAAATTATAAATTTAATGTTAAAAAAATATTTTGATAATATTTCCCTGTTTTAACGTCTATGATCGAAAAATGAAAGCACAATTTGGAATATGAGCTTTTACCAAAGATATCTTGCACAAACAGAAAGGAATAAGAATAAATCAACAACATTCTTAAGAAAAAGAATAACTAGTTGTTTCCAATAGCTTTTCTGAAAAGACGATCATGTAACCACAACGGCTCTCCAAGTGCGAGATACGATTGATATTGACCATCCCATAGAACACTCTTAGCAATATCTCGAGCAATTGAATTGTTCCACACACTCTCCACATCAAACGTAATATTGCTGAAACCACGCTTGAGCTTGAGCATAGAGATTTGTTGTAAAAGGAACCGGTACAGTGGCCAATGCGAGGGACTAGAAATTGCATCAATGACCGACCTCTCAATGATATTTTTATATAGTTCTCAACAATTATTTATCAAAAATTAATAAATACTTATTTTACATTATATTTAACATCTATCAAGTGTTTATTAAGAAAATTTAATTTTTATTAATTAATAATGTTTATATTATATTATTAAATTATAGAGTAATTAGCTTAACTATATTATAATATTTTTAAAATGGTTTATTTTTAAAAAAATTATTGTCTTTAATATTTACTAGATTTTATATATTTGCAGTTATATTTTATATTATATTTATTTAGTGGTTTGCGTATTTAATGTTTTCTGTTAAATGTGTGATTTAGATATAAATTTTACAAAATAATATTTAAATATTTAAATTGTATAATAATTATAGAATGATTGAATATTGTGTACCAATTTTTGATAATATATTTATATAGGCGTGGTCGGATGGTACATTGGATTAAAAAGATGCTAGACATCTTAAATTTAAAATGGTCTATTTATGTAAACTACGTATGATCATAAAATATTTTACATGATTTGTCTCACGGTTTTTGGGATCATTTGGGTCTTTAGATTTCGACCACCTTACCTAGGTCTGGGAAAAATTAACCGGAACCAAAAACTAAACCGTCCCAAACCAAAATTATCAGATCCAAAACCGAACTAAAAAACATAATAACCCGAACGGTTCCTATCTTAAAATATTGCGGATACCCGGACCAAACCGGAACCGAATTGATAATCGAATGGGTATTTTTGGTACCCGAAATATAATACATATTTAAAAATATTACTAATATTTAAATTTAAATAACTAAAATATTTAAATTATGTTATAAATCCAAAAATTATTTAGTTACATTTGTACTAAATACTAAAATATTCAGATTTCATTAGTTATAATTTTAAAATTTATCTTATAAACTTTAACGTTTTAGAAAAAAATTAAGTATTTCAAGTATTTTTTGGGTAACTCGAATACTTTTTATTTGGTAATTCAGGTATATTGGTCATTTTTGGATACTTTTGGGTAGATTGAGTACAAAAGTAACCAGAACCGAACCGGACTTGATAATTTTTGGGTAGCTACCGGTTCCTGATGTAAGTATACGTTCTGAAGCGAAACCAACCGATCCAAACTGATTTTTGGACGGTTCATGTTTGGTTACCTGAAGTCCATAACCGAAAAATCTGAAACCCGAATTAATCAATCCGAAACCAAACCAAAAATCGAATGCCCATGCCTAACCTTACCTAGGAAAATAGTGATAATGATGATGATTGGTAAATGTTTTAGAAATGCTGAACAACATTTCATCAGTAACCTTTTTTCTTAAGTATAAAAATATTTTCCAATCATGCTTTACAAAGATTTATAAAACTACAATATTTTTTTCTTTTAGAAAACAAAATACATAGAGCACTTATGTATTGGCTTTAGAAAATTTACAAGTAATAATTAAATCTCCTCATATCTACAACTAAAATTCTTCCCAAAAATTTATACAGTTACTTTGCTCAAAAAAAAATGAATTAAATAGTTACAACAAAAAAAAACTATAACATTAATTCTACAATAAAATATATAAAGGTACGGTTCTTTCCGATCAGTCCAAATATAACTAATCAAAGGCCCTGTTTCAAGTTTTCAACATTAATAAACGTGCCACATCAGTTTATATTTTTCGACAAGTTTTCGGAAAAGGCAACTAAATATAAATAAAATAAAACTTGATAAAAAGGAGTCGAATATCCCCTGTAATCCTCTGATAATTATAAAATCAATGTCCGTCACTTCTAGACAAGTCAATTTAATTTCCCAGACAGGAAAATCCAAAGCACGGTCGTGGTCTCGGATTCAGAAAAGGAAAAAAAGAGAGAAGATGAGTTCAAGATCTGACCTTACAATCATGCGTGTTTGCTTCATAATCTTCTTGCTTGGAGTTCTTGTTGAGCTATGTGATGGAGGGATTACCAGTGGATATGTTAGAAGCAGGCGCGGACGCAGGTAGTAACTAGGTGTGGCATGTGCCCACACTTTTTTTTTTGTTTTTTTCCTTAATAACTAATGTTTAATTTATTTAAGTGCCCTCGATCAAAATATTTGTTATATATGTGCATGCCCATATTAAACAAAAGGCTGGATCCGCCCCTGGGACTACTAAGAGGAAGTGATTTACCTGACGACATGCCATTAGACAGCAATGTCTTTATACCTGACGACAGGCCATTACACAGCGATGTCTTTTTACCTGATCAAAAAAATAAAGACAGCGACGTCTTTGTACCTGACGACATGCCATTAGACAGCGATGTCTTTAAAGTTCCTCCCGGTCCTAACACTCCCCAACAGGTTCATATAACGCAAGGTAACCATGAAGGCAATGGAGTGATTATTTCATGGGTGACTCCTTCTGCGCCCTGTTCTAACACAGTTCGCTATTGGTCTGAGAATGGAAAATTGAAGAAGCTAGCAGAAGCAACCATAAACACCTACCGTTTCTTCAATTATACATCTGGTTACATCCACCACTGCCTCATTGATGATTTGGAAGTAAGTCTTTAACAACTTGTTTGTTGTATTTAGTTACAGGTTTTTATTTGTTTTTATTTAAATGGCTCGGTGTACATATATAATACCTGCGAGAGGTAGTAGATAGAATAAACATTCAGAGAATAATCAAATAAATATAGTTAGGTCGTTGGTTAATATAACTGCATCTTATGTTTGATTTTTTCTATTTATAAAATCTATTTTGTATTTGATTCTATATGAGTGTTGCAGTTTGATATGAAATACTACTATGAAATTGGGAGTTGGAAGTGGCGAAGGCGATTCTGGTTCTTTACTCCGCCTAAACCTGGTCCTGACGTACCTTACACCTTTGGTTTAATTGGTATCAACTTGTGTCTTTAGTAGATTCATATTTTCTGTTGTGACCTTAGATATTTAATTTATTTCTAATACAATATCCAGGGGATCTAGGACAAACATATGATTCAAATCGAACTTTAAGCCATTATGAGATGAATCCGGGAAAAGGACAGGCGGTTTTGTTCCTAGGAGACTTGTCTTATGCGGATCTTTACAAATTCCACGACAACAACAGATGGGATACTTGGGGAAGATTTGTTGAGAGAAGTGCTGCTTATCAACCTTGGATATGGACTGCTGGAAACCACGAAATCGATTTTGTTCCTGACATTGTAAGACTTTGAGTGAATACCCTTGTTGGTTTCTTGATATGGAACTTGACTTTTTTCTTCTTCTTTATTTTTTTGCTTTTGCAGGGTGAAACAGAACCATTCAAGCCTTTTACGAATCGGTATCATACGCCGTATAAGGCATCGGGAAGTATCTCTCCATTGTGGTATTCCATCAAGAGGGCTTCAGCTTATATTATTGTTATGTCTTGTTACTCATCTTACGGTAATAATGACTAGAGAGTAAACTATATTATTGGTTGGCTTTTCTTTAAAGACTTTTTTAATCTGATGGATTAATTAGGGGTGTACACTCCTCAGTACAAATGGCTACGAAAGGAGTTCCAAAGAGTAAACCGAACAGAGACTCCATGGCTTATAGTCTTAGTACATTGCCCCTTTTACCATAGCTATGAGCGTCATTACATGGAAGGTGAAACAATGAGGGTCATGTACGAGCCGTGGTTCGTCAAGTCCAAAGTCGATGTCGTGTTTGCAGGCCATGTTCATGCCTATGAGAGATCGGTAAAAAAATTAAATTTAGTCCTCCCCAGTAGTATTAATCTACCCTTGTATCTCCACTGCCCCCAAGTGATCATTAAGTACACTAACGCAGGAACGTGTTTCTAACATTGCCTACAACATTGTCAATGGATTGTGTGAGCCAATATCGGATGAGTCGGCTCCTGTGTACATAACCATCGGGGACGGAGGAAACGCAGAAGGCTTGCTTACTGAGTAATTTTTTACCATATTAGCTAGCTGTACAAAGACTTTCTATGTTTCTGATGAATGACTTGGTTCTTCTTATCGTAGGATGATGGAGCCACAGCCAAGCTACTCTGCCTTCCGAGAAGCTAGCTTTGGGCACGGGTTGCTGGATATCAAAAACAGGACTCATGCCTACTTCAGCTGGAATCGGAACGAAGATGGGTCTTCCGAGGAAGCGGATTCTGTGTGGTTGCTTAATCGGTATTGGGGAGCTCCAAAGAATATTTCGCTGGGTTTTGGTTGCCACCCGAACACAAATTGATCTATGCTAAACGATGGAACCAAAATGTGAGAGTTATCAAGTTCTATAACGTTTTCGTTTCGCATGGTTGTCCTTTTATAAACAAATCACTAAGAAAGTAAGAAGATGATAAAAGAAAAGATAGTAAAAGTGTAATAAAAAGCCAAGCAATGATGATAAATAAAACTCGTTTGAAATTTCATAATGAAGTTTCATAAAACTTTATTTAATAGAACTTATAATTATAAACTCGTCTTTGCAAAAATGAAATCTAAGCTCGTCTTTACAAAAAACTTAATGGAACTTATTTCGAGACGATAGATTTTGAAGTTTCATAAAACTTTTATTTAATAGAAATTATAATGGTATCAATAATTTATGTATTTTCAATTTTATATAATTCTGATCATGAGCAAAAGCGGATAGGCTGTGATTCTAGGAAGAAAGTTCACGATGGGGTATTGTATTAGTCAATCGTGTGTGCATTTGTGGTAAATCGAGACGATCGTGAAAAAAAAACCCAAAGAATCAGGTATATTGGTCGATGGTCATGAGTTTGAGTGCGATCGCTAGTCACGATCATCGAGATGGATAAACCTCAAGGTCAAGATAGTAATTCAGATCAAGTCTGGTGCGAGAAACAATTGGATTGTATATGCTAGGCGAGTCATGGTTCATGAGTGGATTCACGATGAGCATGACTCAAGATGTTGGTAAGCATAGGGCTGAGAAGACAAACAGGGGCGGACCCAGAAATTTGTTTAAATGTTATAAACATAAAATACAAAGATATTTTTTAATATTAAGCACGTAGACATTATGTAAAACAAGTTAAATAAAGGTATTTAAACAAATTTTATACTAAATTTTTAACAAATAAAAAGAGAGAGTGGAGTACATACCACACCTTACTTTTACATGGGTTCGCCCATGAAAACAAGTCGAAACAGAGTGACTGTGAGGCTGAGTTATTGGACTGGAGTGTTTGAGTATTCATGGCCGGTGGACTGGCGCGTCACTGCACAGTGTGAGGCAAAGGCTGTGGGCTAAGTATGATATTCTGGTTGACCTTGAGATGGTTAGTAATTGACGAAGAAACTTCTAGTGTCCTGACCATACTGATGGTTGGATGGAAGACTGAGCCGTTTTGTTTGTTGCTTGGTCATGTGGGGATACTTGGTTAAGTGAATAAGTAACAAGGATATGTAGTAAAGTATTGTTCAAGTAGGACAAGAAAATATGGTGGCAACAAGAACGGGTCAAAAGGATGAACGAGTAGACAAATCAAGGTCGAAACATTTTTAAGCAAAGATATATGTTTATAAATAGCTGCAATCCCTTATATATTAAAGGAGAAGCATTATAATAAATGCATTCACACTATAATAGACACGTGGCAGCCTCATAATGATTTGATAATAAATATGCTAACGCGTTCACACTATATTCATAAATGTGTTCATACTATATACTTTGTATTTTTTAATATAAAATTCATATGCATGGTTCCAATAAAACTTTAGATTTTTTCGGTTCGAATCAAAACAAATAACGAATCAAAAGCTAAACTATATATATATATATTATTTTTATTGTTTACTGATAAAGTTGGACAAAATATTTATAATTTTTGTTTCAATTCGTTATCCGTTTTGAATTGAACCAAAAAATATGGATATCTGTAACACTCTACAAAACAAATCAGTTACTAAAATACAATTAAAAAAAAACAAATCACAAATACCAATATTTTTAGGAGCAATTATCAAATTTGATCTATTATATGAATATATATACATATATGTACAGAATTATATATATATGTTATAAATATTATAGTTTATATAAGTTTTACAATATTTTTATGAATTAAATTTATTATATTAGGTATTAAAATTTTAAAAGTAAATAATATTTTATTTTTGTAATAAACGTTATTATTAAATTTTCAGTTATTTTTTAAATTTTATTTACGGATCAAATCGGATATTCTTTAAAATTCTAAATCATTTCAGATATCATAGTCACCGATTATCCAAGTGGCTAAAGATTTAATCGACATGAATGCCTCCAAATACTCGGATATTCGATCTGTGCCCACCTCTATTTACGGATATAGTTGATTTTTTATATGAAAAAAATTCACTAATGTCAAGGCCTTTTTAATTTTTAATTAATTTTAATTTTATCTGTTATGTATTATTTAAAACAAAAATATCATTAATATTAATTAACAATATCTTTATATATTTGTCATTTATTTTTATATACTTTTACATACACATATATGTGCACCTTGATGTGAGCACTTTATAAATATTTACCACTACTGTAGTATCTATTTTTTTTTAGAATTTGAAATATTTTTTTTCTTAATGCTTCTTTCAGTACCGACCAAATTGTAGTGAAATGATTAGTCTTAATAATTTTTTTTCTTTTTCTTGAACTATTATCCGTTTACAAACTATAATATGAAACCATTGATTCGACATGACAATTATCTAAAATTTATAACATAAAAATAAACAAATAATAATACTTTTTTGTTTTTACCGAAAAAACTAAAAAATCAAACATTCTAACAGAATAAACCAAAAAATAATTTAAAACTGAACCAATATCTAGATTAAACAGATTTAATGTGTTTTTATTAAAAATAACAAAACTAATAATCATATCTCGTGCAAGGCGCGGATTATTACCTAGTAACTTAGTAATCTGCTAGGTTACTGGATTATATTAAGGAAACAATGAACTGAACCTCGTTAAAGAATTATGGTGGAAAATAAATCTAAAAAGGACTTCAGTTGGGTCGTGAAAAACAATTTACGATCTTACGTGCAGTAAAGAAACCGGGTTGGGCCACAAGTAAATTATCTTGTGAAGTTGTGATTCTTATTTTATTATTTATAAATCTTATAATTATGATTCTTCCGAATGATTCCCTATCTATATAATATAAATTCCCACCAAACACTTACTGATTGCAACTAACACACCTAACTAGCCTAGTCTCAATTACACCACAATAAGGAGTCGACTAACAATGCAAATAAAATTCACAATTTGCAAAACACAAATTTCAAATGGAGATCGTGTGAAAAGCTCCAACAAAAGTGGCAGAAACATTATTAACAATGTGTTTGAATAATTGAACTTGGCAATGAACTCAATTATGTTACTTATTTTTTGAAAAACATAAAAAACCGTGGGAACAAAAGCTTCTTCTTCTTCTTACCAGGCTTGCTCGGTGGGAACGGACTGGTTTCAGAGTTATCTTCTGTTCCATATGATTCACTTGGGCTGTAGACCTCAGGTGATCGGGTCAACTTATTTAAGATAAATCTTCAGTGAAAGAAAAATAAAAATAAGTTTGTAGCCACTAGACAAAATAAATCTGTGAGTAATGATATTTTCGTAATTATTATTTTTGATAACAATGAATTCAAGAATATAATAGGTATAAAATTTAAGCTAGTAATTAAACTAAAATAAAAGTCATTATTATAGTAATAAACTAATGAATTAGGGTTAAACTAGCTTTTTCCCAAATAATTATTATTTTTTATTTTCAAAAACAAAATACATAGAGCACTTGTAAAAGGTTCTGCTCTTTCCGATCAATCCAAATAATAATCGAAGGCGATATTTCAAGTTTTCAATATTGATAAACGTGCCACATCAGTTTATATTTTTAGACAAGTTTTCGGAAAAGGCAACTAAATATAAATAAAATAAAACTTGTTAAAAAAGGAGTCGAATATCCCCTGTGGATCCTCTGCTGGATAATTATAAAATCAATGTCTGTCACTTCTAGACAAGTCATTTAATTTCCCAGACCTGTAAATCCAAAGCACGTTCTTGGTCTCCGATTCAGAAAAGAAAAGAGAGAGAGAAGATGAGTTCAAGATCTGACCTCACAATCATGCGTGTCTGCTTCATAATCTTCTTGCTTGGAGTTCTTGTTGAGCTATGTGATGGAGGGATTACCAGTGAATATGTCAGAGGAAGTGATTTACCAGACGACATGCCATTAGACAGCGATGTCTTTAAAGTTCCTCCCGGTCCTAACACTCCCCAACAGGTTCACATAACGCAAGGTAACCATGAAGGCAATGGAGTGATTATTTCATGGGTGACTCCTTCTGCGCCCTGTTCTAACACAGTTCGCTATTGGTCTGAGAATGGAAAATCGAAGAAGCTAGCAGAAGCAACCATGAACACCTACCGTTTCTTCAATTATACATCTGGTTACATCCACCACTGCCTCATTGATGATTTGGAAGTAAGTCTTTCCAACAACTTATTTGTTGTATTTAGACATTTAGTTACAGGTTTTTATTTAAGTGGCTCGGTGTTAATACCAGCGAGAAGTAGTGATAGAGAGAATAAACATTCAAAGAATAACTGAATAAATTTAGTTATTGGTTAATATAATTGCATCTTCTTTTTATTTTGAGTGATATAATATAATTGCATCTTATGTTTAATTTTCTCTATTTATTAAGTCTGAAAAAAATCATTTTATTGCAGTTTGATATGAAATACTACTATGAAATTGGGAGTGGTAAATGGCGAAGGCGATTCTGGTTCTTTACTCCGCCTAAACCTGGTCCTGACGTACCTTACACCTTTGGCTTAATAGGTATCAACTTCTGTCTTTAGTAGATTCATATTTTCTGTTGTGACCGTAGATATTTAATTTATTTCTAATACAATATCCAGGGGATCTAGGACAAACATATGATTCAAATCGAACGTTAAGTCATTATGAGATGAATCCGGGAAAAGGACAGGCGGTTTTGTTCCTAGGAGACTT
This sequence comes from Brassica rapa, assembly GCF_000309985.2. Lineage (NCBI taxonomy): Eukaryota > Viridiplantae > Streptophyta > Magnoliopsida > Brassicales > Brassicaceae > Brassica > Brassica rapa. Next base: position 14,624,739 of record NC_024798.2, read on the forward strand.
GTCTTATGCGGATCGTTACCCTTTGCACGACAACAACAGATGGGATACTTGGGGAAGATTCGTTGAGAGAAGTGTTGCTTATCAACCTTGGATATGGACTGCAGGAAACCACGAAATCGACTATGTTCCTGAAATTGTAATAAGACTTGAATGAATACCCTTGTTGGTTTCTCGAAATGGAACTTGACTTTTTTTGCTTTTGCAGGGTGAAACAGAACCATTCAAGCCTTTTACGAATCGGTATCATACGCCGTACAAGGCATCGGGAAGTATATCTCCATTGTGGTATTCCATCAAGAGGGCTTCAGCTTATATTATTGTTATGTCTTGTTACTCATCTTATGGTAATACTGACTAGAGAGAAGAAAAATAAACTATATTATTGGTTTGGTTGGCTTTTTTTCCTAATACTTTCTTTAATCTGATGGATTAATTAGGGGTATACACTCCTCAGTACAAATGGCTACAACAGGAGTTCCAAAGAGTAAATCGAACAGAGACTCCATGGCTTATAGTCTTAGTACATTGCCCCTTTTACCATAGCTATGTGCATCATTACATGGAAGGTGAGACAATGAGGGTCTTGTACGAGCAGTGGTTCGTCAAGTCCAAGGTTGATGTGGTGTTTGCAGGCCATGTTCATGCCTATGAGAGATCGGTAATTTTTATTTGAATTAGTCTTCCTTAATAGTATCTCCTCTGCCCCCAAGTGATCATCAATTACTAACTAACGCAGAAACGTGTTTCTAACATTGCCTACAACCTTGTCAATGGGTTGTGTGAGCCAATATCGGATGAGTCGGCTCCTGTGTACATAACCATCGGGGACGGAGGAAACTCAGAAGGCTTGCTTACTGAGTAAGTTCTACCATATCAGCTTGTACAAAAGTCATTTCTTAGAATTTTGATGAATGACTTTTGGTTCTTCTTCTTGTAGCATGATGCAGCCACAGCCGAGCTACTCTGCCTTCCGAGAACCTAGCTTTGGGCACGGGTTGCTGGATATCAAAAACAGAACTCATGCCTACTTCAACTGGAATCGGAACCAAGATGGGTCTTCCGTGGAAGCAGATTCTGTGTGGTTGCTTAATCGGTTTTGGCGAGCTCCAAAGAAGACGATGGTTGTTGCCTCATGAACACAAAGTGATCTATGCTAAACGATGGAACACAGTGTGAGAGTTATCAAGTTCTTTGACTTCTTCTTTTCTCAAACTTGTCCTTTTATAAACACATTACTACGAAAGTAAGAAGATTATTATATCTGCAATATTAGGCGTGTTCTTTTGGTAGACGCCGAATGCTGCGGCTGTGTCCAAAAAAATAAAGCACGGAGGCACAAAAAATTAAAAACGGTGACGCCATTAATCTCAGCGTCTCTTACGGAGACACAAAAAGTGAAGCGCCGGTGACGCTATTAATTCCTGCGTCTCTTTCACCCATCATTGATTGCTGCTGCGTCTGGAAAATAAGTAAGCTCGGAACCTTCACCGGTGTTGGGTTACCGTAATGAAAGGCTAATTTATTGCCGCTGACGCTGCGTCTAGCGGTTATGAAACGAACAGGGCTATTATAAACACATTACTAAGAAGGTAAGAAGATTATATCTGCAATCTTGCAAGTGTTATAAAATAAAATAAAGATAGTAAGTGTTATGAAAAGTCAAGCGAAAGTGTTATAAAAAAAAAGAAATACTCGATACTCGATAGCATGAAGTTCATTTATTTGTGTGTTGCGGAACCACTAGTGATCTAATACTCGATCAGCAACAAGGAGTCGACTAACAATGCAAATAAAATTCGCAATTTACAAAACACAAATTTCAAATGGAGATCGTGTGCAAAGCCCCCAACAAAAAGTGGCGGAAACATTATTAACAATGTGTTTGAATAATTAAACTGGTAACAAACTCAATTATGTGACTTCTTCTTTGACAAAAACATAAAAAACCGTGGGAGCGAAAGCTTCTTCTTCTTACCAGTCTTGCTCGGTGGTAACTGACTTGTTTCAGAGTTATCTTCTGTTCCATATGATTCACTTGGGCTGTAGACCTCAGGTGACTGCGCCAACTTACTCAGCTCATTAGCTCCTGCAGAGCTTGCTCTTATGATTTTCTCAGTATCACCACCAACTTTTCTCTTCTGCTCATGCTCAGCCCTCCACTTCCTCAGCTCCTGCTCCACCCCCAGCTTCCCTTCTTTCGCCTTCTCTGCCTTTTCGGTTGCTTCTTTCAGCGATTTCTTCCTCGCATTCATGTCTCTGTTCACTTCTTCAAGCTTCTCCAAGCTCCTCGTCTCCGCTTCTTTAGCTTCCTCGATCCGAGACACGGCCGCTGCTACTCTCTCGTTCGCCGCTTCTTCCGCCTCGTGAGCGCGTTTGCTCAGCTCATAGTACTCCTCTAGCGAGAGCGTAACGACGTCGTTATCCTTCGACGTTGATCCGCTCTCCTCCAGAGCCTTGATGGCGGCTAAGGCCAGCCTCTCGGAGGCCTTAGCCGCCTCGATTTCTTTCTGCGCGGCGAACAGCCTGCTCTCCATTGTACTTGCTCCAGCCTTTGCTTGCTCCGCTTCTTCCTTGGCCTTCCGCAGCTCTTCGCGAGCGCGCTCGGAAAGAAACTTCGCTTCGTCGGCCTCTTCCGCTGCTTGCTGAAGCTGCTTGGGCAGCTCAACCATCTTGTCTCTCGACTCTTTCTCCTTGCACTGAACCAAAGCTATCTCGGACTTCGTTCTCTCGATCTCTGCTTCTAGCGAAGCGACTGCTATTGAAGCCATTCCTTCTCTTTGCTTGACCGAGGCGACAGCTGACTTCTCCTTCTCAAGCTCCAGTTGCAAGGACTCCGAGGCTACTTTCAAGCAGTTCACTTCAGCTGCTGCTTTCTCGATACTCGTCTTCACATCTTCTAGTTCCTTCTTCGAAGCGTCGTGATGGCTTTCTGATGGAAGGTCGCGCGCTTCCTGGTTTAGCTTGGATTCCATGTAAGCCACCAGCTCCGCCTTTAGATCAAGAAGCAGCGCCGAGGCGGTGTCGAGCTTCGATTTGAGATCTTTGGATGAAAGAATCTCTTGGTTTAGCTTCTGGACTTGCTCTTCCGCCTGCTTCAGCTCCTTCTCCCACCGGTGCGCATCCTGGTCCCTCGCCATCGCTGCTCCGATCCTCTGCTCTTCCGCCTCCAGATGAGAAGCGTGCGCTGACTCCAGCGACTCCTTTGTAGCTATCAGCTCTATGGTGAGCTCCTCGACTCTCTTTTCGACCTCTTTTGAAACCGACATCGCTTCTTCAACTTTCTTAACAGATTCATCTCTATCTTTCACGAGCGCATCGTATTCACTACGCAGAGTCTCTAACTCCTCCTTGACGGAACGAAGCTCTGTAACTGCCGACGTATGCCTGGCCTTGGCTACTTCGAGCTGTGCCTTTGCAGCGACGCTGACGTCATCGGTGATTCCTTGCTCCATCTCCTCGACTCTCAGCTTAGCGAGCTCGGAGTCCTGCTTCGCCTGCTGTTCTTCTGTCTGCGCTTTCTCCAAGTTAAGCTTCAGCTGCTCTATGAGCCTCTTTGTGGTTTCTAGCTCCTTGAGGACTTGCAGCTTTTCGGCCTCGGCGGTCTCCGAGTGGGTTCTGTACTCGGGGATCTCCTCCTGAATCTTCTTGAGCTCTTCTTCTATGAGCTTGCGTCTCTCTACCGTTTGGATTCGGTGAGATTTCCAGTCGGTGATTCCTCCGAACTTTGAGACAGCTTCTTTGACGGATTCGAAGGGTGCAGCAGTGTCGATTAGGCCTCTGTGCGAGTCCACGGGTGATCCATGAGATGATGATGAAGTTCCACCGTTTCTTGATGTACCTTCTGTAATCATCTTTACACGAGGTAAACCAATCTCATTGGTCTCCGACACTTTTCCAATGATAGTTGGATTATGAGTTACTTTTTCAACAGTAGTTGCAGTTTCATGGGAAGCAATAACGGAAGATTCCTCGGGATTCGTGTCGTCGTCGACATAGCTTCCTGTGGCATTGCCAGTTGAGCCATCTGTTTGACTCGGTGGTGGAATTACTGTTGCAGCATTATCACTAACAGCATCTGCGGTTACAGTAGCCTCAGATGTTCTAAGAGCTGGTTCTGAAACGGTTTCAACTTCGGGAGGTTTTAACTCCTCCATTCGCGTGCCACCTGAGACTACAAAAGACTGAAAGTAATAAGAAGATGTGACATAAAAAGTAACCATTAAGTCATTTTTTTTTAATTATGAATCAAACAACAAACTAATATGATGAGCAAAAATCTAAATTAGAAGAGTTATTCACTAATTGATTATCAAATATATCAAGTTCTAGTTATCTTAACATTCATACCCCCAAAAAAAGAAAGTTCTAGTTATAGTTAAGTACCAACTCAGAGAAAACAAAACAAAGTGAGTAGTTTTTTAAACAAGCAAAAGCTGATTCCATGCTAAGAACTACATACCAATAATGATTCCATGCTAAAAAAAATATTGAAAGCAGAGAAACAATTCCGAAGCCTAACAATAATTTTAAAATCGAGAAGCAAAGATTAAACAAACAATTCTGAATAAGGAACCTAGGAAAAGGAGAAGTTCGATCAACAAAAGAGCCGAGAAAGAAAGTCTTACGATGATCGATGATCGGAGGGAGTACAGGAGACAAATTAGTTAAAAGATAAAAGTATCAGACAGATGTGTGAAAATTCCTCTAGGGGAAGAGAAAAATCATGAAGCTCTCTTTCCCGACCTCATCTTCTTCATCTATCTATCTATCTGTCATTCTCTCTCTCATAATTCTCGGTTTGTTTGTTTCTATCTTTTTCTTTTGGTTATTTAAAATATTTCTTTTCAGATAAAGAAAATTAGTGGCTTCAACCATCGCCTCTACGGCCATTGGCCCACGTTTGGAAGTAGATAAACCACAATCTACGTCACATAAACAACAAAACCTTGGTTCGGTGAACTATTATTAAGGGTATCGAAAATTCATCTACTCTATTATTATTATTATTATTATTATTTTTTTAATATTAAATATCTACTCTATTAAAGTAGTTACACAATATGGAATGAACCTTAGAACAAATCTTTTAAATAGTTTTTTTTATAGGAAAATATCCAAGATAGCACTAAAAAATTTTGGTCACAAATACAGATTTTAAAAATCAAAATGATCAAAATGTTTATTAAAGAGATAAATATATTTTTATATCTATAGGGTTAATTAATCCAAACTTTAGAATTTTGAGTTAAAAGGTGTGGATTTGGAATTGAGGTTTAAAATTTTATAAAATAAAAAATAAATATTAAAAATTTGAAAATAAAGATTTTAAAAATAGTTTCAAAAAGTATTTTCGAATAAAAAAAAAAGAAAATTTGAAAAGAAAATTAAAAAAAAAATTCAAAAAAACATATTTCAAAACAAAAAAAATTATAAAAAAGTTCGAATTTGAAAACATATAATCTAAAACTATAGAAAAAAATTTATTTTAATTTTATTTTAATTTTATTTTTTATTTTTTATTTATCTAGGGTATTAAAGTCTTTTTACCTATTAAATGAAACATTTTAGTCACTTTACTTCTTGTGGTCTACTTTTGTGACCAAAACTTGAAAATGATCTATTTATGAGAATTGACCTTTTTTATATTTTTATTTTATAAATAGTCTTCAAAAATAACTCTCAAAACTATCATTTATTAATGAGTAAAAAACAATAGTAATTCTCTTCAATAATCTCTTTTAAATTTTTATCACAACAATATCCCTCAAAATAAAAATCAACTAACTAAAGTTCATTAACTAATCAAAAGCCTATAATACCTTTTTTAATGTGACTAAATTGTTGTCAAAAAAAAAAAAGTGACTAAATAAAAAATGTGGTATAACTCATCACAAAAAAAAATGTTGCATACAAGCTGTGCCTCTTGAAGTTGAAGCGACCTCCGACAACGAAAAAAATATTCTCACTGTCGACAAAAGGTGGCTTTCAATCGTTATTATCAATGGTTTACGAAAAAGTATATTTTTACTTAAAATTTTCGGATTGAAATTTGGAGGTTTCAATTTGTTGTTCTTCAGATGATACATAAAACTTGTTTTGTTGTTTGAATCGAACATAGAGAACAGAATCAGAACTACGAAAAACAAAGAATTTTAGGAAGCTTCATTTACAAAAAAAAGTGGCTTACGAAGAAAGACTCAACTTGTTTTTGTCTTCCGATCAATTCTTTACTGGTCTCAGATTCAAATTGTTTTTGTCTGATTGTGTCATACGGCTAAGATTATGTCATATGATTCAGTTTCTAACCCTTGTGTTGTTGTTGCGATCAATCTCTTGTTCTTGTAAAAATTATAGCCTTTTCTTATTAAGTACACATTTACAATTATGGTTAGTTAGCATTTTATAAATCATACTATTTTAAGCTGAGTTGTCCATATAAGAAATGTTGAGAGAATAGTTTTGCATATGCCAATGCTACAATTTCCTTGCAGACAAAAAAATTAGAAAAATAATATTTCCAAAGGACTTAACAAGAACATTACAGAACATCTTTTGTAAAACAACACCTAAGTATGGAATCTTTCGCACAACACTATTACAATGTTGTAAAACTTAAAAATGTATTACAAACAACTTCTGTAAAACTAAGTTCCACAATGTTTTACATAATAACTTTCATAATATAAACATTTTTTACGAAAAACTTCATTTAAAAAAAAGTTGATAAAACAAACCTTAAACTTCATAATACATATAAACCATAATTCTCACTGTTCAACTTATTAAAAGCATATATGCTCTTCCGTATGGAACTTACAAGGTGGCTTAAGGAAGCAAGACTAGAATTTGGAGATGAAGTCAACGATAAGTTGGAGGATCTCTTGTGGCTTCTCTTGGTTAACGAAGTGAGCAGCCCCCTCGATGACCACAGGCTCTTCGAGCAAAGGAACATCTTCCTTGAACTTGGGACCATGTATGTATTCCCTCGCACCAGGAAAATGGTAGACCAGATCCTGCTCCCCAATCGCGAATTTTGTAGGTACCTGGATTTTGCATCCCACCCATGGAGCCAACAGCTCATTGTTTCTGCCGGTATAGGAAAAGGCGTCGATTATGCTTTTGCGTTAATGTAAGAAGCAAATCACATTTTTTATGAACAAAGCATTTACAAGCCATGATATGTAGTAAGCGGTTTTATTAATGTAGTTGTCGTGTTACCACTGGGATTCAAAACTGTATGATATGATACATATCGTTCAAGATAAAAAAAAATTATGTTGTTCAAACTTTCTGACATACTAGAAGGGATAGACATAAATACTTAATACTTGTTCTTTATCGTTACTTAGATTACTTGAAAAAGTGCTTTTGTTGTCAAGATAACATGCAACATATTTTAGATAATTGCAATAGATGTCATTTAACAACATATACTCGGCTTTTGTTTTCCATGTTTTATTTTAGTATTATTGTTACATATTTTGTTGCTTTATTAATTCACTGTGAAAAATGCTAGTAAGTTCGAAAATCCTTAAAGACACTTAACTAGTTAACTGCTGCTTATATACACTAGTAACTTTCTAAAAGACTTTCAAAGATAAGGTTAATTGGAAAGTGGCATGCAACTATGCAAGTAATCCACAAGCAATTTGCGAAAAAAATGTAATAAGAGACGGGAAGTAACTTGCATGTAGACAAAAAAAAAAATTGCATGTAGACCGTATTTTAGCAAGTACTTGTATTTTGAGTACCTATTTTCAGAAGTCCAATGCAACGGTCAAGTACCTAAAAGACTGAGTTCTCAACATTCAACTATGTAAGATGCAGAATAAAAGTAGAGAAGTTACCGGTCAAAATTGCGGTAGTAATTAACTCCACCAGTGTAGCCTTTCTCTTCAAACTTGCTAACATAGTAAGCAACATCTTCCTCCGTTAGCCATGACGGTAAAGGAATAGTTTCGTCTTTAGGTCCCCAAAAGCTTTTATCCTTGGGCAAAATAAGCGGTCGAGGTGTTCTATATGTGAGTATCCTCCTCACTACTCTCTCAACCCCAACCTCTGAAATCTCTGCTTCTATTTCTCCCACCTCCTGCATTACCACAATGAAACCTTTAAACGATTTCTTAATTAAAGTAGTTGGCTAGATATCAAAACAATCACACAAACGCAAGAGATTTATGTTTTTTTTTCCAATTTCTAAAGTTATATGAAGGTTTCTTTGGTAAACTATAATAACACCCAAACATACACACACAAACCATAGTATATTTTTTTAATTCAATTATAAACCCTTGTAAAAACAGAATCCAGAAAAAACATAAATAAAATAGAGATTTCTACAAAAATATTAAAACTAATGATATAGATTTTAGAATCCTCTCCAGTTATTTGAAGCTTGTGGGAAAAGAAGAAAAAATGAACGAACCTGAAACCTACACATGTAGAAGTCGTCGCCATAGAACTTACGCAGCACGTCGAGAGGTTTAACGGTAGGATCTATAGGACCACCCAAAGAGAAAGGAACAGAGAGGTTGACCAGAGCTTTGACTTTATCAGGTCGGAAAAGACAAAGATACCAAGCGATGAGAGCTCCCCAATCATGGCCAACCACAAACACTTTATCTTCGGTCAAGGCGGATATGACGGCGATCATGTCACCCACCATGTGGAAGCAAGTGTAGGAAGAGATCTCCGGCGGAGCATCGGAGTCACCGTAACCGCGTAAGTCAGGAGCGACGGCGCGGTATCCGAGAGCAGCGAGCCCGGGGATCTGGTGACGCCATGAGTACCAAAGAGTAGGGAATCCATGGATGAGGAGGACTACAGGGCCATCGGAAGGGCCTTGGATCGCCACGTGGATGTCTACGCCGTTACCTCTTAACTTTCGGTGCTCCATATGTTGTTGTTTCCTTGGTGTTGTTTCATTGATTAATCTTCTCAAACTCTTATACTGTGTTTTTATCTCTAGACGTCTTTTGGATTTGACATTTTTCAACTCTGGTAGAAAATTCCAAATTTTAGCAAAAAAAAAGAAAAAAAAAAACTCTGGTAGAAAATAATAAGTTATAACCTCATATTAAAACGACCGACACACCACACCTACCCTCTGTTCCCAAACTTTTTTTTTTTTTTCTGTTCCCAAACTTTTATCTTTGGAGTTTGGTAACGGAGACAAAAATTTGTACTTATAAAATTAGCTAAATTAAGTTAGAAACTTAATTGAATTTTAAACTGTATTCCAACTCGTCTATTGATTTTTTATGATTAATTATTTCTTATAATATTTAATAAATCAGAATTTAATAAATACAACTAATATCACTGAATTTTACAATTCACCATTATTAGCTCATAAAAATTCAAATATAAAATATATATTTTAAATATTTTAAAAATATGAATTGTCTTAGAATTTTTTTAAAACAAAAAATATTATTAATATGATAAATAAGTGTGGTGAAAAACTGTTGAAAAGTTGAATAACTCTGTGTAGTGATAACAAAAGTCCACAAAAGAAGCAGAAAATAAAAAGTTCACTATATTTGTCAGTTTACTTATCGATGCTCTATTTTCCTTATAAATTTTCAATTATTCATGTAAACGGTTCACTTTAGACATTATTATTTTTCTGTAAAGAGTTTTATGTTTTCTTAAAAAATAATGGAAAATATCGAGAAGTTTGATTTTTTGTCTCTAAAAATAACTGGAGTGAACTGTTTGCATGGACCACAATTTTGTAGGTTTTGCATGGACCACAACATTAGGAGTCCATTTCAAGCTAAGCACAGATACAGACAATGAACTAAAGGAACAAGCAGAGTCAATGAAGACAGTCCCTTGCTCTAGTGCAGTCTGCAGCATCAGAGCCGACTAACTAGGGGGACAAATGGTGCGATCCCTTGGTCCAAACTTGTGTCTCTCTATATTAATAGTCAAGGGGTCTGATTTTTTTTTTACAAATACAAATTCTTACATAAATATTTTAAAAGTTTTTTAAAAAAATAAAAAGGGGCTCAAAAATACTTTTAATGTATATGGTTTTGTTAAAATCACAAAATATCACAAATAAAAATTTTAAAATAAAAATATATTTCAAACATTGAAAAAATAAAGCATATTACTCAGAAGTGTTTAGTGATTCTCAAAGTGCCACTATCCAAGAATGATGTGAACAAAGCATATTACTCAGAAGTATAACTTTATACAAGAGTTGATTGCAGACGGTTTGATGAAGCTAACAAAGACTACTACAATACAGCTAATATCCTTACCAAAGTGTTACCAGCGAGAAAGCACCGAAATGATCTGGAACTACCCTAGTTTTCAAAGAACTGACAATACTCAGAAAGATTCGAGTGGAATCCAAGAACTAGAATCAATGAAACTCAAATCCAAGGTAAAGTTTCATGTATATGGTTTTGAGTCCGAACAGAGGAATGTACGTTCTTCTCTACGGCTAAGTGTTGATGGCATTGAACTTAGAAGGCTTTTATAGTTGCAGAAGACCATGACGACGATTCCAACATGTAATGAGAGCAAGTGAGAGTCCTGTGGCGTGTGCATTGGATCTTTCTCAAAATGAACTAGAAGTTGGCTGGTTCTTGAGAACTCAGCTTCCACAGAAGAGGAAGTCAGGTTTTAAATACTCACAGGTTTGATAGTTTAAAGTTCTATATATTTTTTTTTTCTATTTTGATTGTTTGATTTTCCCATTATACTTCTGTTGGCACTTATTCTAACAGGAATTCATTTTTTCCTCCCTTTAAATCTACAAATCTATTTTAGGGGAAGAAACAAATAGTAAAATACTGCTTTGAGTTAGTACAATGTGCAAGATGTAAATATGACACAACAAGAATTTTCCTGAATTAGATTAACCTAATGAAGCTTAACATCAATAATTAAAAAGACTTAACAAATAAATTTAGCAGCCAGCCAGCCATATTTGTTAAGCTAAAAACTAAACCCCTTCAAATCTCAATCTAATTACCCTTTTTTTCTCCTCTCCGCAAGAATTAATTAATTTAAAGTTGTAAATCTACGAAGGGGCCAAAAGTTAGTAACATATTCAAAATATTCGCCGAGGCGGATAGCGGATAACAATATGATGCATTCTGATCCGAATCTCTCCTCCACAATGACCGACCAGACCGAGGACGAATACGGCCTACGTAACAGCAGTGCATCTGCCGTTGGCACAGGCATGTACGGTAGAATGAGCTGCGAAGGTTCTCCAGTGATGATGTCTCCCTGGAACCAAGCATCTCCATTTACTCAAACCGAATGGTCTAACGTCGATGAAAATCTACCTCAGAATGGTCTTATTGGCTCGCTTGTACGTGAAGAAGGTCACATCTATTCTTTAGCGGCCACGAAAGATCTTCTTTACACTGGTTCCGATAGTAAGAACATACGCGTGTGGAAGAATCTAAAGGAGTTTAGTGCGTTTAAATGCAACAGTGGGTTGGTAAAGGCCATTGTGATTTCAGGGGAAAAGATTTTCACAGGTCACCAGGACGGCAAGATTCGCGTTTGGAAAGTATCTCCAAAGAACCAAAGCTCCCACAAACGCTCTGGAACGTTACCTACGTTAAAAGATATATTCAAGGCCTCTCTCAAACCAAGTAACTACGTTGAGGTGAAGAAAAACCGCACCGCGCTTTGGATCAAACACGCTGACGCTGTTTCTTGTTTGAGCCTGAATGAAGAACAAGGGCTTTTGTATTCTGCTTCATGGGATCGAACAATCAAGGTGTGGAGGATCTCTGATTCGAAATGTCTAGAATCAATCCCGGCTCACGATGATGCTGTAAACTCTGTGGTATCAACAACGGAAGCGATTGTGTTCTCTGGATCAGCTGATGGAACAGTGAAAGCGTGGAAGCGTGAGCAGCAAGGAAAACACACAAAACACACGCTCATGCAAACGTTAACAAAGCAAGAAACTGCTATCACAGCTTTGGCTGTGAATAAAAATGGTACTGCTGTGTACTTCGGTTCGAGTGATGGTTTGGTGAATTTTTGGGAGAGAGATGAGAAGCAATTGAACTACGGTGGTGTTTTGAAGGGACACAAACTTGCTGTTCTTTGCCTTGAAGTTGCGGGCGGTCTTGTCTTCAGTGGGTCTGCTGATAAGACAATATGTGTGTGGAAGAGAGATGGAAATATCCATACATGTCTCTCTGTACTAACTGGTCACACAGGTCCTGTAAAATGTTTAGCGGTTGAAGAAAATCTTGAAGTGTCAGAACAGAAAGACCATAAGTGGATTGTATATAGTGGAAGTTTGGACAAGTCAGTAAAAGTATGGGGAGTTTCAGAATCATTCATTGACATGAACAACATGGGTACGATGCAGCAAGAACAACATGTCATATCTCATTCGGAGGTTGTTATGTCTGATGGCAGTTTCTCCTCATCAACTGGTGGAGCCAGCAGCCATCAGAGAGGTTAATCATGTTTTGTGGTTTGCTCTCCTAATTAAATAACAAATTTGCATGAATGTCAAACAACTCATCAATTTTAAAAGTTAAATTTCAATACAAACAAAAAGTAAAGTTTAGTCTTATGATGCAAATACTATTGTGTATTATGAATTTGAGACTTTAATATTAAGGTTCGTTATTATTTTCAACATTTTGCGATATTGTAGTCTTGCTTATGTTGTATCATGTTCTTACTACTTTTATGAGATTTGATAGGATAAAGTAGTCATTTTATTCTATCATTTCTCATGGAATTATTGATAGCTTTTCAGTTTTCATTGATCAAAAGTTCAAAACCATGAGCTGTCTGGCTCAGTTTAGCTCGTGTTGGTTCAGTGTGAGGTTGATATACGGCCACGACTTCGCACAAATGAGTAGATACAATATCTTTTATAAATGAGACTAGCTGAACATTATTTTGTTAGCAGATTCTGTTTATGTATAAACAACCTATTCGGGTTTTATTAGTGAGGTATTGTACAACAAAGCAAAAGTGTTACTGGATCAACCAACAAGGCCGTTCCACAGTTCTTTAATGGAAACATAAGCCTGAGGACAAGGAACAGCTTGTAGCTTGGTCGACGCCATCGATCAGTGTCTCTGTTACTAAAACAGCTCAAGTTTTATAAAGACCTTTATTTTGAAATTATCATACAGGAATCTCTCGCATCTATCTCCAAATCCTTGGTAAGACATATTCTGTACGTATATACTCTATTCTTGAGCTTCTGCGGAAAAGCTTGAGCTATCCGAAAATAAGGCATGGCATTAAGACAAGAGAATGATTGGCGTTAAGTCTAACCTGATTTTTTTCACGCTTGAAGGATAATTGCATGTGTCAATATTGCCTCTTTGTACTGCAGATAGCGAGTAATAGTAATAAGTAAAATATTTTTCATATAGAACCACTCAGGCATATGTCTAACACGAAGGAGGTCTTTCCTGTTGCTGCTCCGAGGCATCCAAAAGGATGTGAACAGAGCCAAATCCACTGGCTAAGGTTTTCTCATAAAGCGTCTTGATTACTAGTAACTGAGGAAGCAGATCAAATGGAAGAGTGATTTCCCAAATCAGAACACAAACTCATTGTAGTAAAGGGAGTATCAATTTGGGTTTATTAGCAACTCACCTGATATCTGTACGATGTCTGCTTGTAACCCAAAACCACACGTGTTGCATAGATTACCAAAGCAGTCAACAGAGCAGTGACGGAAATCCCATCAAGAAATGGGACTGATATATGTTGTAACTAACGTGATGCCGTAAGTCCCATAATGCTAGTGATATCCAGAAGCACTTGACAAAAGAAAAGATGAAAAACATTGGAAGAAGAAAAAGTTTGTATATTTTTGGTAAAAACATTAAAAAGAAATTAAAAAGATTTCTTTGATATTAGTTACAAATCTAGCAGAAATTACATTCTTCCTGCTGACATCGTACAGATATCAAGTGAGTTGCTAATGTTTAGACGATCTGATTTGTTATATTTCTGAATATAAAATGACATATAGATTGAGTATTCTACAATAGTAGATGTATGTTTTTTTGGTATAATACATATTCTAAGTCAAGTAAATTATAATGTTTTCAATGGATCCACAATTAATTGTAAATCGTCATAGATAGTAGATCAGGTTTACTAACACTTTTAGACCAATTTTGAAATTGCTTTCATTATAATAACTGCATTACAAAATTAGTTTTTCTAAGTGAACATATATGTTTATATTATATTTTGTATTTTTTCTGTATTTTCACTATATTGATATGAATTCTTATAAAATATAAAATCATTAATGTCCAAAATGGCAAAATTAGTTTTGTTCTAAAAATATAATAACTAAGATTAGTTGTCCATTTTTAACAAAAATTTTGTCATTTATTATAAAAGTAAGATATATAATCATCACACAAATGAATAATATAATTTCTTAGATTTTGATGTGTATATTTAGAATTATTTGTCTAGAAGACTTAATAATACAATCTATTGTTTAAAAAAAATTGTGATGTGTATATTAATTCCGGCTGAAATTTTTTCTAATAAACAGTAATTCAAAGATCCAAAAAGATAAAAAGCATTACCTAACATGTATAAACATGAGTTGCGGTAATCACTGTCCCAAATGTAGAAAATGATGAATTAATAAATCATGTCATTTTTATATTTTATGGCGCTTGGATTTTGTCTTTTACACCATAAAATCCGTCAGTTTTCTCTTCAGCATGTATTTATATAAATATGGACACTTTATTCTGACAAAAACAACATTGAAAACCTCGAAGATCGCCAAGACCTACATTCTTAGTTAATTTGGTAAGACGCGTAGTAATAACATTTTTAGAAAAATTGGTAGGAATCCACATGAACTTGTTCAATATGATTAGGGAAAATGTCATGCTTCATACGAAGCAAACAAAGAATCCGTGGTATCTGATGCGTAGCAGGAAACACCATAACCAAATCGTGTAACTTTCAAAATATTTGTATGGTAAATGATTATTTTTGTCACAATACACTCTTTAGTGGATGAGAATGGATATATATAAAAAATATTTTGATGACACTATTTTCTGGTAACGAAGAACCAATGTCAATTAATAACATCTCTATATGCAGAAGTTGTTAGAATATTCTACAACATTATACATGTCAAAACTTTAAGATTGATTATAAAGTGGATATCAAGGATTTAAACCCAGATGTATAGCAAAACTTCTTAACGAAAATAAAGGAAATAGCCAGACTAGGAAGAGGTTTCAAAATTTATTTATCAGCTACATTTCTCAAAGAAATAATTTAAGTGCAGATATTTACCAAAAGTAGCTATTTTTTTTTTCATACAAAGCTTTGTTTTATTGTTTGTTATGCTTTGGTTTAGTTACCAATATCACTTTAAATTTGAACAATGGAATTCAGTTGATGTAAAAAAACTTTTTTAAAAACATATTTATACGACCAACTAATCAATGTCTATCAATTTCTAAAGGTTTAGAAAAAGATCAATGTTTATAAGATCTTCTAAAGGTTTAAAAAAAATCAATTTATACGACCAACTAATCAATCTTATAAAATTGTCTAATTAATTACTGTCTATCAATTTCTTAAACACTAGTCCCTCGTGATAGTTTTGATGCGACTCTGTTTCTTTCATAAAAGACTTCATGACCCCCACACACACCTCCACAGTCCACACACACAGACACATATATACTCTCACCCCTCGCTTTCAATATCTCTCTCTCTCTCTCTCTCTCTCTCAATCTCTCTAGGTCGCTCCCACCAGAAACAAAAATGGGTTCTTGCCCGAAAGCCGCTTCTGGTTTTCAGCAACGACGAAACCCTCTTCTTGTAAAACAGACATAACTAGAAACTCGAAACGATTCTTCTTTTTTCCTCACTTTTTTTTTAAATTCTCCATCTATTCAAAAACACCCCCACAAATGGCAGCCACTTCATTGGTTCTAACCTGTTTCTTCTCGATCTTTCTGTTGACTCATCGAGTCAACTCAGAGTCACTCCAAGAGAAACAAGCTCTCCTCACCTTCCTCCAACAGATCCCCCACGAGAACCGTCTCCAATGGAACGAGTCAGACTCCGCCTGCAACTGGGTCGGAGTCGAATGCAGCTCGGACAGAACTTCCGTCCACTCACTCCGGTTACCTGGAACCGGTTTAGTCGGTCAGATCCCATCCGGATCGTTAGGCAAATTGAGCCAGCTCCGAGTTCTGAGCCTCCGCTCCAACCGCCTCTCCGGTCAGATCCCTCCAGACTTCTCGAATCTCACTCACCTCCGGAGCTTATACCTACAGAACAACGAATTCTCCGGCGAGTTCCCCGCGAGCGTCACGCAGTTAACCGGATTGGTTCGTCTCGATATTTCGTCCAACAACTTAACCGGACCGATTCCTTTCTCGGTCAACAACCTCACTCAATTAACCGGTCTATTCCTCGGGAACAATCGATTCTCTGGGAACCTTCCCAGCATAACCGTCGATTTAACGGACTTCAACGTCTCCGTTAACAACCTTAACGGATCGATTCCAACGTCGTTATCTAAATTCCCAGCCGCGTCGTTCGCTGGAAACGTGAATCTCTGCGGCGGTCCGTTGAAGCCTTGCAAGTCCTTCTTCGTCTCTCCGTCGCCGTCTCCGTCGTCGCCGGACGCTCCCTTATCCGGGAAGAAATCGAAGCTCTCCACGGCGGCGATTATCGCGATCGCCGTCGCGGGGGCGGTGGTTGGGCTTCTCGTTTTAGCTCTGCTTTTGTTCCTCTGCTTGAGAAAACGACGACGGGGGAAGGAGGGTGGGACGAAAGCTGCGGAGACGACGGCGACGACGAGAAGCGTCCCTTCAGTACCTCCGGCGGGAGGAGCTTCGTCGTCGAAGGAAGTCACGGGGACGTCGTCGGGGATGGGGGGAGAGACGGAGAGGAACAAGCTTGTGTTCACGGAAGGAGGAGTGTTTAGTTTCGATTTGGAGGATTTGCTGAGAGCTTCGGCGGAGGTTTTGGGGAAAGGAAGCGTAGGGACGTCGTACAAGGCGGTGTTGGAGGAAGGCACGACGGTTGTTGTGAAAAGGTTGAAGGACGTGGCGGCGAGCAAGAAGGAGTTTGAGTCGCAGATGGAGGTTGTTGGTAAAATCAAACACCCGAATGTTTTTCCGTTGAGGGCTTATTATTACTCCAAAGATGAGAAGCTTCTTGTCTTCGATTTCATGCCCAATGGAAGCTTGTCTGCTCTTCTCCACGGTTCGTGTCTTAATTCTCCTGTTCTGTTTTTGCCTAAAGCTAATTAAAACAAGTCATCCCTAATGCATATTAGTTAACATAAGCTAGATACATTATGTGAATTTTTACTGAATTAGAGCTATATTGTGTGTAGTATATGAATCTCTTTGGTTTGGTCACCGTAGTTCAAGTTTGTATTCACATTGGCATGGTCAAGATTTGCTTACGTAGTTGCAGCTGTTTGATGCTTAAATGAAAGTTGAGTGAGATTAAATGAGTGATGATTAGATTGTGATGTTTGATAATATTATTTTATTTAATATTTAATACTTTCGACACGGTCTCTGTGTTCTATGCTTTGCTGTCAAGAAAAACATTCTTATTTCGCTGTATAAATAATTTCGTATTTTGTTTTATTTTCGAAGTGCAGTAGTAGTTATATAGCTGTAGTTGTTATGCAATTATTAAAATAAAAAAGGAAGCTGCCGACAATTATATGGGTCTGTCTGGTAATTGTCATAATAATTCATAATTTTTGCTTCTCTCTCACTCTTTAAAGAAAAAGAAAAAGACTCTTTTCTTCCACATGGGGCTCTTTATCACATCATATCTTCTTCTTCACTCCTTTTCTTGAAGTATACTTTTGTCTAACTCAGTTAACTGAAGTAGTTTTAGATCCCATTTGCTGAAACTGCATTTACAGTTTTGAAGCTCTAACCCAACTTAAGATTTGAACTATAATGTCAAGATAGCTAATACTATTGTGAAACTGTATTCTTAATATGTAGTTATCTGGCTAATAGCTCTATGTTGTTTTAGGGAGCCGTGGCTCGGGACGAACACCGTTAGATTGGGATAACCGTATGAGAATAGCAATAACAGCGGCAAGAGGTTTGGCTCATCTTCATGTTTCAGCCAAATTAGTGCATGGAAACATCAAAGCCTCAAACATACTCCTACACCCAAACCAAGACACATGCGTCTCTGACTACGGACTTAACCAGCTCTTCAGCAACTCCAGTCCGCCAAACCGTTTGGCTGGTTATCATGCTCCCGAAGTTCTCGAGACCCGTAAAGTAACTTTCAAATCCGATGTGTACAGTTTCGGGGTGTTGCTGCTCGAACTCCTGACCGGTAAATCGCCAAACCAGGCATCGCTTGGCGAAGAAGGAATCGATCTACCTCGGTGGGTGCTTTCCGTGGTTAGAGAGGAATGGACCGCTGAAGTTTTCGATGTCGAGCTTATGCGATACCACAACATAGAGGAAGAGATGGTTCAGCTTCTTCAAATCGCAATGGCGTGTGTCTCCACGGTTCCTGATCAACGACCGGTGATGCAAGAAGTGCTGAGAATGATTGAGGATGTGAACAGAAGTGAGACTACCGATGAAGGGTTAAGACAATCGTCTGATGACCCGTCAAAAGGATCAGAGGGTCAGACTCCTCCAGGGGAGTCAAGGACACCGCCACGTTCTGTCACGCCTTAGTAAATTAAAGCAGCTTTAGTCTTTTGTGTGTGTGTTCACTTTCTCCTTAAAAGGAGATGGAAGAAAAAATGAGATTTAGTGTGTGAGGTCTTTGTTGGGTTACGGTAAAGCAAAAAAAGACACGACGACTATTCTGGCATTTGGACCACGTTCTAAAGGATGGCATCTCCCATCTATTTTTTTTTTTTCTTATTTTTATCAATACATTCAAAATATTTTAGGGGTTTGTTTAATCTTATTTGAATATTGTGTTTACAGGTTTAAATCAAAGTTCAATCTACACCACTTTGTACTTTATATGATTTGACTATAACACTACGAATTAGAGTATTTTCAAAGCTTACACTATATATTAGGGTTGGGGGTTTTAATCTGAAAACGAAACTTTTTATATCAATATTTAAGTGTTTTTCTTTTACGAATTAATCACACAAGATGGAAATTTTAATTTTCAATAGAACATCCATTGTTCTGCATATATAAATGACATAATTTAGGAATAGACTGATGCAAATTTATATATACTATAATGAAAAATTGTGAAGTAAAGTTTACATATCTATTGAATGTCGCTGAAATTTCAATCATAGTAAGAAAACAAGTAAACAACAATCAACTATGAAACCGTCAAGCTACTACTAATCATCCATGTCGTGTTATCATGGTAGAACTCAAAGAAAGAGACCCGAGTTATGATGGAGACTTTATAAGCAATTTTTGAGAGAATAATAGTAACCAAAGGGTAAGAAGATGATGGGCGAATTTGTTTTCTCATGCGCCTTCCGCAGGGCAGTCCTGAACTTAATAATCCACGGTAGTACCGGTCCTGGTTTATAACGGGCTGGTAGCAACAAAAAAAACATTTTGGGCCTTGTGAGTAAGTTTAATAAAAAAAGCTAAGGTGTCATAACAAATGTACAAGCTCACATATAAAACTGCATCAGCTTTATATGTGACCAGAAGAGCATTGGTCATAAAATTTGCGAGCAGTGATTGTTCCTCACCAATCAAACATCTGCAATTTTTGTTCTTTTGACTTGAGGATATATCTCAGAAAGTTCTGAAATATGGCACCTGTGAAATTTGCCTTGAAATGTAGGTTTTGATCATCTTGTTGTCTTCTCTTATAGTCTTCAGCACATAGAGTTGGCTCTCAAGTAACTGTTGTGAGATTTAATGGTTTAAATGTCTACTACTACAGTTTTTTTCTCCCATATTATGTCCAATGAATTTTGATATGTTAATTGTGCGTTGTATCTCTTACATCTAACATGCTGTCCATCTTATCGAAACCCTGCTGCTACATACATCAATGTAGCCATACTTGAGGAAGGTCGACGAAATGTACATGTTTCCTTGTGGCATCTTCACAAAGCTCTCAAGTGTATTAAGAGGTTGCTTGGTCCTGACCATATCCAGGTTCTTTCCCGATGCTCTATATATTTTTAGCACATCACTTTTGTATGTAATTTGTTTTGCTTATACTAATACTTTCTACTTTTTATGTTTATTTCCCCTTTTTCTCTCAAAAGCCATTGGTCACCCTCTTTGAGAAGTCCAAGGGCGCGACGTGATACTCGGCCGAAAGATGGAAAGCACATGAAAAGTGATGAGCATGTAGAGGTACTGTATATTATGTGATTATGGAAAATCATGGAGTGGCACAGATTCGAGAAAAGTGAGAATATATGTATGTTTGGTAGCTACATTATTGTCCTTAGAATCATGTTCTCAAATTTAAACTCACATATCAGGTATTAGACTGTTATTGAGCTTTGACCAAAAGAATATGGGATCAGGATGTTACCAATAGTATCATCGGTTCGTTTATAGAAATATGAATGATTTTAATGTTGTGAAATAGACACTTTTAAAAGAAAAAAAACGGCAGCAAAGCACTATATATTTAAGCTTTGATGTTTATTTGCGAAATCAATGTTTTACAATTGTTATTTTCAGAACTGGTTGCTGATATATTATGTACCTGTGATTATCCCTTTGTGGAATGTAGAGTAGTAAACAGATTGTACTGTCCCAGCGTGGCATGCTAAAATTGTCGTATTTTATACTGATAGTGAGGTTGCTGGTGAAGTTTCTGGTCTCAAGATGTGTTTATTATTAGTTGGAACTGCGACTGAAAAGCAAGTGATATGTTGCTTATGCTAATGAGCCGCAACATGAGAAGATTATAAGGTAATGTTGAAGGAAATTTTTTGTATACTTTTTTGCATTAAGAGGGCATGGTATTTTGAATTAGCATTTCCATTTTGGTGTGATTTTTAGGTGCTAGGCTCTAAGCATATATCTTACAGTTATACGACAAAGAAGGAGCAGACGACTAGAGGTTAAAATCCTATCATCAGTATGGTGGCATGTTACGCTCTGACATTTGCTTATACGGAAACAAAAAAAATTATTGGTAAAATACCAATCTATTACACTGTAATAGGCAAGGACAATGTAAGCCACACTTTCAGATAAATAAATAGGACCAAATGGAAACAAGTTTGGTATTAATAACGGCGGCGAGTGAGTTCGAGTGTCTAACGTATTCCGAAAACAAAAAAAAACATGTTACACTAAAAATCAGTAAGAACATATACCGTATCTAATTTTTGTGTAAGTTATGGGCCAAATCAATCCATACATGGTAAAAGGTACATAGTTTTCCCTTGAAGTTTAACAACATAATGCAAAGACGGCCATTAGTGGCAAGATCTACTTGCTTCATCTGCATTTTTCATGTATTTATGAATGATTTTTAAAGCCGATTAGTTTCATGGTGTTTACGTGCTTCTTTCTTTATTGTGCAATTTAGCTACAACAATCACATCTCAGTCTGAAATTTTAACTTGAAACTTTTAGCTTGCTAAGCCGTTACGGACAATGGTTTTGGGAGCTCCAGTGGAGAATGCTAGACATCTTACTCAACGTTATGACAGAATGCGCCAAGAAGCTGAAGCTTACGTACTACGAAATATAACATTTCTGGTTTACTAATTTTCTTTTAAATGATTGTATTATTATCAATATCGGTTATAAATGTAGTATCTTTTTTTTGAAACACCAAATGTAGTATCTTATATACAGTGAATAATTTATATATCCAAGGAAAAAAAAGATACTAAAAGTTGTGTAGGAATTATAAAGATACTAAAAGTTGTAAAATGTTTATGAAATGAAAAATAATTGAATCATAACTAAGTTAGCTTCTTATAATTTATTTTTATACTACAGTACATATTCATTATATATACATAAAATATAATAGTGTAAACTAAATTATAAATATGTGAAAAAAACTCGGGAGTAATCTACCAAAAATACATATTAGAAATACCATCTTACGACTGAAAGAAGTTGAAGAGATTAAGCATTAAAAATAAAATAAAATCTTTTCTTATGTGTTTTCATATGTCCATGATCTAATGTTTTTGAAAATTTACTAGTCAAAAGTCAAAAAAAAAACAATTATATGTATTTATTCATAATCCGTGCGTGGTGCTACCTAGTATAATTAATTTTTGTATTTCAAATTTCATACAATCAAAATTATAAATAATTTATTGACTTGTTTGTTGATTCGAACATGCCAATATAATTCCATAATTTGTCAATCTTTTTGTTTTTGTTTGTTAACCAAATAAATTTATCTTTCGCACGTACATGTAAATGATGATTAAAATAAAAATAAGTTTGTGGTCACTGGTCACTCACGTAATTGTAACTTTTAAAGTTATTCATTATAATTTGGCTATCTACGGATTATCGAATATTCTAATACCTAGAGGTAAAAGCTGGCATAGGATTTTATTGTTCAAGCATTTAACTTTACAGAAAACAAAGGATAGTGGTGGTGTCAGCTTGGCGAAGCATGCCTGACATGTGCATCTCATCAATACTCCTTTATGTTCATATCCGCATTAGATCTATATCGGTTATCTTCACGCATGGTGTTATCTTTACTACTTTCTTTTATAAAATTGATTGGAAAGTAAATATATAAACAAAAATACAAAAAGTGAATAAGGTGGAGATTATGATAAATAGTACAGACAAGACAGTTTTCATTCCCAAAACGCTTCAAATGGCAAACTCCACAAAGTCTTACAAAGACCATGAGTCCGATTATGAAACCTCAACAGCCGGACCAGACTCCAGCCGCCGCACGAGCTGGCTAAGTAGTTCTTTCACGGCCAGTCCTAGTTGTAGTAGCTCCATATCTCATCTAAGTAACCATCATGACCTCAACACCTACAACCACCAATCTAAGCCTCACAAAGCCAACCAGATCGCATGGGAAGCTATGGCTAGGCTACGCCGACGCTGCGGCCGTGCGGTAGGGTTAGAACATTTCCGGCTGTTGAAGAGGTTAGGCAGTGGTGACATTGGAAGTGTGTACCTCTGTCAAATACGTGGAAGCCCGGAGGTTGCGTTTTACGCCATGAAGGTTGTGGACAAGGAGGCAGTGGCGGTGAAGAAAAAGCTTGGAAGGGCGGAGATGGAGAAGAAGATTTTAGGGATGCTTGATCATCCTTTTTGCCCAACTTTATACGCAGCGTTTGAGGCTTCTCATTACTCTTTTCTCGTCATGGAGTACTGTCCCGGTGGTGATCTCTACACCGCCCGCTTACGCCAGCAGTCAAAACGTTTTGGTATTTCCTCCACTAGGTAATCCTTCTTTAAACAATAGTATTTCATAGTTACAAAAAAAAAACAATAGTATTTCATCCACTATCTAAAAATAGAGGTTTCAATTGTTCTTTTGCTTTTTTGTTTGGGGTTTCGTTTTAGATTTTAACCACAAAATTCTTTTTTTAAACAAAACTTATTTATTAATTGTAAATTTTTTCCATCAAATGGCA
This sequence comes from Brassica rapa, assembly GCF_000309985.2. Taxonomy (NCBI): domain Eukaryota; kingdom Viridiplantae; phylum Streptophyta; class Magnoliopsida; order Brassicales; family Brassicaceae; genus Brassica; species Brassica rapa. The sequence goes on from NC_024798.2 coordinate 14,648,305, forward strand.
CTATATATGTGTACTTATCAAGAAAATGTTTTCACCTTTTGTGTTAGTTGACCGCTTTATATATGGTTTCGGTAACCACCCATTTTCGCAGGACCTGGATTAGATTTTTCAGCTAAAATATATATACCAATCTTTTTTGTGGTGAAGGCAATCTTTCTTCTTTAAAATAAAGTAACCCTATAATAGAGATATATTATTCAAATTTATTTTGTAAAATAACATTTCTTAAAATAGAGAGTAGAAAATGGAAAACAAATGCTATCTATTTCCCTAAATATTAAAAAAAAAAATAGAGGAAAATACATATATAAATGTATTGGAGTAAATTTACCCTCTAATAATACTATATATTATTGAAGAAAATATAAAAATAAGTTGGAAATGCTCTAAATAATGCATGGTATATATTAGTAGGTTTACATATTTTGGCAATGTAACAACTAATCATCAAATGGTGGATAATATCAGGTTTTACGCAGCAGAAACACTAGTTGCTTTAGAGTATCTCCACATGATGGGAATTGTGTATAGAGACCTAAAACCGGAGAATGTATTAATAAGAGGCGATGGTCATGTGATGCTCTCTGATTTCGACCTCTCTTTCAAATGCAACGTCGTTCCACAGCTCCTCAACCACAATGACTATGACCGTCAAGTCCATGACTATGATGATGATGATGATGACTTCAGCATATGCTCGACACCTTCTTGCACCACGACTCCATTACACCCCGTAATCTCCTGCTTCTCTCCCGCTTCTAGCAGAAGAAGAAGAAGAAAGAATGTTATTACCACCACAATACACGAGACAGCAGCATGTACTAGCGGATCGGTCAAAAGCAACGACGTTTCTAGAACGTTCTCTCGACAACCTTCTTCTTGTTCTCGGGTTTCAAGTGGGCTTAGAGACCTCTCTGGTGGATGTCCATCAATTTTCGCCGAACCAATCAACGCTCGTTCTAAGTCGTTCGTGGGAACACATGAGTACTTGGCCCCGGAGGTTATCTCAGGTATAGCCACAGCAATATATTTTTATAAATTTTTATTTGCTTGATTTTTTTGAGTGAAAATTATATTTCTATGATTTTAGCTTGGTAAGCCAAACAAATTTTCAATACTGCTAACTAGTTATTATTTGTCAGGGCAAGGGCATGGAAGTGCAGTTGATTGGTGGACTTTCGGTGTATTCATGTACGAGATGATATTCGGGACGACTCCGTTTAAAGGCGATAACAACGAGAAAACGCTAGTAAACATTCTTAAAGCACCATTAACATTCCCAAAGGTTGTAGTGAATAGCCAGAAAGAGTACGATAATATGGTGAGTGCTCAAGATCTTATCACCAAATTACTGGTGAAGAACCCTAAGAAGAGGTTAGGGAGTCTCAAAGGCTCTATTGAGATCAAAAGACATGAGTTCTTCGAAGGTGTTAATTGGGCACTAATCAGGTCTATAAAGCCACCTTGGGTCCCTAAAGAAGAGACTAATCACAAGATTAAGAGTGATAATCGTAGCGTTAATTATTTTTTGCCGCCGAGGTTTATGATGACTAGGAAGGAAAGGGATGAGCCTTACCATGTGTCTAATCATTTTGATTATTTTTAACTTTAGGATATATCTTCTTTTTTTCTACTGATACGGTATTATTTAGCACTCCTAGCTGTCGAGATGTATATTCATATAATTTGAATTATATGCGATTATCATGAGATTAAAAGTGTAAGTATCATTAGGTGAATTGTTATTTCTACTTTGTACTATCATGTGATTATAAATTGTTTTTTTGAATTTTCTAACCATATTCAATAGTCAATACTCAAACAAAGAAAAATAAAAAATCTTTGTAGAACAGAAATCCATGTCTAACAAGAAATAATTACACTCTGTGACATTTTTAGAGATTAAAATTATATTAGAAGACATTTTAAATATGTGGAACATTTTTTTCAGGCGGAATGTGTAATACACTTTCAGCTTGAGACTATCTCCAATGGAATACTATTTTTTCTTCTATATTTTACAATAAAATAGAGTAATTCTATTTGGAGTAAAAAACAACATTCTTCTATATTTCAATCTATTATAGTGTAACTCTATTATAAAATAAACCATTTGAGCAAATTCAATTCTATAATAGATTTACTCTATTTTAGTGTAAAATATAGAAGAAAAAATAGTGTTCCATTGAAGATGCTCTGCTAACGAAAAACGTATGCCAACCGATATGGTAGCTAAAGAGCCGTATGCGGGTAGATACATCGACATGTGTATTAAGGTTACCGGATGGGGGTTGGTTATATCCATTGTGTTGATGCATAGAATGCGATGATAAGAATGTGATGATGGTTGTATGTTGAATGAATGATGATTACAGTTTGGTAAAGTATTGAAAGTGTGGTCAATTGTTGTTTAATTGGTCTCTGCTACTAGTCAGTTTTTGTTATACATTGAGTTATATAGAAGTTCATAAGGGAAGGTTGGTCTAAAGACTATCTTACTAATTAATCAATTTACTAATCTCTCCCTTTTCATTTCTTTGCATGCAGACTGTAAATAGAAGTAATGTATATGGTTGAGTTGGTGGATTTAAACAGTATAAAACACGTCTAAAATTCATAAAAAAAATTTGACGAGACACAGTGGCTTACTTTTAAACATGTGTCTCTAAACCCGCGTTCTCCAGTTTGCTGGGTGAGCGGCATTTACAAACGATACATATTGTTTCTTCTTTGTTTGGATGATTTATAAATTACTCGTTTTGTTTTCAACCATGTTTACACCGTGTATCCAACAAAATGAGCAGTTACGTATATATCCGGAAAGATGAACGGTATCCTAGTTATACACCAATTAGTTTAAATACTGACTAAAGTTAGATATGCATGTAAGCATGTTAGTATGTTACATATTACATGTCCACAACATTTCAAAATTAATAATATGGAAGTGATGCGCGATGATGTTATTACGGATACCATAATGATTTCACTCACTGGAATCACGACCGGAGGGGGATCTTTTATGTGAGACAATTATGATTCTTCCCCAAAACTAATGATGGGAAACTTAGTAAATTATATGTTTCCCATTACTTTTACGGAAGAAAAGTAAAAGGTTTTGGCCGAAAAGTAAATGGTTTTATAGCTTTTACGCGCACCGCTTATCCTAAACCATAAATCCTAAAACTTAAACCCTCGTCATACAACTCAATTTTCCAATATATAATAGTTTGTATTTCATCGCTGACAAAAAAAATAGTTTGAATTTCATCTGTTTTCCAATATATAACTATTTTAGAATTGAATACACGGTTTAATAAATTATTTAACTAGGCAAAAACATCATTAGCTATCTAACTAATTATATTTCAACCAATAAAAAAATAATGTGCATAATATAAAAAAATATATTGCATAAAAATTAGTAAATTTTACATTAAGAAGCGCAAACATCATGTAGTTTAAAATAAAAATATTTCTCCAAAACGTCATCTATTAAAAACAGATGGAGTACAATTTAGCAACAGAAACTGTTTGCTTTTGTTTGGAAATATAAGCATGTTGTCCATATAGATACAGAGCTCCAATTTAGTTTACAAAATTTATATAAGTATGTTTAAGTTACACACAAAAAAAAACTTAAATCAGTAATTTTACTATTTCTTTTGTTTTTTTTATTTTGATATTTTTGTTACACAAAGAATGTTATTTTAGAATCTAATACAATTTATATTTATTTTCAGTTTAGTATTAATTATAAAATACATTGATCTTATAAAAAATATTTATTCAAATACTATTAATTTAATAAATATATAAATATATATTTAAATTATTTTTAATATATATGAAAAATGTTAAAATAATATTTTTTACGAAACTAAAAAGTAATGTTTAAGTTGTAATTGATCACTACTGGAAGAACAGTAGGAACAAATGTGACAAGAATGAAAGAATGAACAAAATAATTGTAATAATGATAATATATTATCCCTTCTCAAATTTAATTTGATAAATTGTGAAAATAATTTTTTTTATTGATGGTGTATTTTAAGTAAAAACAAATAGGAATACATTATTCTAATTTATTCTTTTGATGTTGTTTGATGTTGTCAAAAAAAAATTATTCTTTTGATAGCCATTTAGAGTTTCAATATGTTTATGTTTTTTAAAAAAAAATCCTCTATAATTAATTTTCAGTCAACTTTTACTTAGTCAAACGATAACTTAAGGGAGTCATCCATAAAATTTGATGAGTTATTAGAAATAATGGTTAAGCTTGGATTTATAATATTTAAAATAATATTTAGAATTACATTCTTAAAAAAATATTAAAATTTAAACATTCGTAGCAAAAACACATTCGTTAAATTCCTCAAGTGTCCAAGTAAGATACAGCCACAAAAACAAATGAATGAGCAAAACAAACCACCCGTTATATAGATATGCAACATCTTTTTTCTTTACACAAAAGCAAACATGAAACTGCGATTCAAACAAATGCCTAAACCTTATTGACATAGACCACAAAACAAAAACTTCTTACGGTTTACTTACAGTTAAGACCCGGCTCTGTTCTGTAGTCTGGGCCGGCAAGCGTCACCTGTATTAAAGCCCAATACAATGTGTGATGTAAACCCATGTCTCTAGGTTTAGAAGTAAGTCAGAATTGTATAATTTTTTTTTTCTTTGACTAAAGAATTGTATAAGTTTTCTTGTAACCTTGGCTGTCTGATGTATGGTCTTCCCCACTCATTTGGGTAGCGTGACAGAAGCCCTACACTGAAATCAACATCGTGTTTCCGTACTAATGCCTCCACATAGCTACCCAATCCAGCAGCTGGCACCAAATCAGGATTTCTTATTTGTCATCGAGTAATGATGATGAAATTAGCATTTGATCATGAGGAATCATGAGGACATAACAATGAACATGGATTAATCTTTCCCAATGTGGATAATGAAAGCGTATACCGTAAATGATATTTGCATGCAAGGCTCGGGTGCGTATATATTTGTGGCACCTGATATATTATTTTTTTTCCAAAGAACATGGAATGTATATGTGATATTGGAGTCAGCGTCGGTGACCAACAATATTTAAGTCAAATGTCAGTTTAAGGTGAAATCGGCATGAATCAAAAAGCTGAGATAGAAAAAGACACAGCGGAAATGATTAAGGTTGGAATTTGACCATTATATGGAAAAAAAAAAACTTGAAACCTATAAATTTATCCAATAATTGGGAAATATTCTAAAACCCCAAGAAAATCTAAAAATATTCAAAATCCAAAATAAAACCAAAAACCTAAAATAAAAATATAAATACTTGAAAAAATGAGAAAAACTATAAGTACCAAGAAAATGTATTCAAATACCTCAAAAATAAAATCATTAGTACCAAAAATATGCAATCAAAATATACCCAAAATCTGTGACAAACTATAAATATCCAACATCCCAAAAATATTAGGGATTTTTTATTTATTTTTTAATTTTATAGATTTCTTGAAATTTTGAATATACATAGATTTCTTGAGGTTTGGAGTACATTTTGATTTTCGTATGTTTACCGTTTTTCTCAGGTTTTTGGCTAGATTTTCAGATTTTTTAAAAAGGTTTTCGGGGTTTTAGAATTTTCCAAAATTTTGGGTACATTTTTTGGTTTTTGGGTAATTTTTGAAAAAAAAAAATTACAAATGGCAGCTAGCAAAGGAGAAAGTGTATATGTGCTATTTGACTCAACGTGGTTAACCAATATTATTTCAGTTAAAGTTGATTTCGACTGAAGTTTGATAGTTCAGTTAATTTATTCGAAATAAATGTTAGTTTAAAATAAAATCGACATGGTATCAAAGTTGAAGTATTAATATGCAGCAGCGACCCTGGACAGGAGCTATAGAAGCATGTGCTTCCGGCTTTTTGCGAATATGTATAATTTTCTGCCGACTTTTCAGTATTGTATGTAGTTCAGTTGGTAATATCCGATGTTACCTTCTAAAAGTGAAGAGTTCAAACCTATTTTTCTAATATAATTAACTTTTCATCATTATTACCCGTTAGGTACAAGTCTTTTTTACCTTTACTGTTTCTAGTCCAATTTTTTATGAGTTTTCAGGGCCGAGCTTGTTAATACGCACGATGAAAATTGTTTAAGTTGGTATTGACTATGTTTTCTTCTTGTTCTAAGATAAGATACAACAATAAAAAATGAGTTGATTACACCTTATGACACTTTTTGTCTTTCCTTTACAGTGAGAGTCACTTTCCAACTGTGAGACACTTTCTAGTGGGACTCAAGTATGTTTTTAACAAATTTGTCCTTGTGAACGACGAGTTTCTCATATTTATGTGTTTTCAAAAGATATTTGCTGATTTTTTGAAACTATAAATCTCTATTTTTTGTCTACCAATTAGTGTATGATTTCTAATTGTTTTTATTTTGGTTTTTCTTTGCCAATGCCCAACAAATTTTAAGTAGATTTTATAATAAGTCTCCTAGACCTTGATTATATATCAAATATTTTCCACTAATAACATTTTAATTAATTGTATTAAATTTTAATTTACACATTTCATTGTTACATGATTTATACTAATTTTAATCATATTTTTCTTAAACTTTTAAAATTTAATTATAAGATCAACTTATGTAGTATAAACTACTTTATCAGCTTTGGATTTTGCATAAATGTATTTTCTAGTTTTGTGTTTGTTCATAAGATGTTAGTTGTAGTTTCACAACCTATTAATGTTACTTTTACATTGAGTTGAATAAAATTATTTTGTTCTTTAAACCAAATTTTAGGTCTTTTTGAAAATTTCCCTTTTAAGCTACTCCACTTCTTTTTTTTTCTGTACCAAGATTATGCAATGTTACTTTAGTTGATGTTTAAGATTAGTGTACATACATATTAAAAAAAGTACAATTTTTATAAAAAATTATTGGTAACATTAAAATAATATTAAATAAAAATTAATTTAACCAATAAAAATACAGTATTATGTAATTATTTGCAAATGTCAAATGACAATAGATTTTTATATAGGATAGTGAGATCATCACTAGTTATATAATTAAAAAAAATTCTTGAAACATCAAATAAATTGAAACCAAGAGAGTGTATACTTTCATCCATAACCAAGCAATAGAGTCTTGCGGTTAAAGCTGCACTTTCAGATGCAGTCTCCTTAGGGCTCAACTCAGTCACCTTCTGGTCTGACTCGAAAACGCTTTTCTCAGCGCTATCTTCTGAGGATAATGTTATTGAAATTCAAGGGATCCTTCACGATATCTCTGTTCTTCGTGAAGCCCTTGTCTCTAGCTCTTTTAATTACGTTCCTCGTCTTAAAAACCTCGAAGCTGATGCTCTTGCAAAATCAGCTTTGTATGAACCTTAACTCTGGAGTTTATAAGTAATGGAAGTTTGGTTTGTTAAAAAAAAGAAAAAGAGTACCGGCACAAAAAGAAAATTGTAAAGTTTGATGGGAAATGGTATCCTAAAATCATTGTAATTTTAAAATTAGTGTCAATTAAAACACATTTTATTAGTAAAATATGAGGTGTTTGACTTGTATAAGTAACAAAGGAAAAGGTGAGATATGATAGAAATTTAAGGGGAGAACGAGCTTAATGTCTTCTTCCAGTAAGGGAAGGTTTCATATGAACAAGCTCTTCTTTATTCGCTCCCATGTCTAAAGCTAAACGACCAGCCTCTAAGAATCGTTTCACAGCATCTTCCATATACTTCTTCCCTTGAATCACAGTCATTCCTTTTCCTATTTCTTTAGGATATGCTGTAAGTACATCATCTCCTTTTAGAACCGCAGCTAGTTGTACAAGCTCTTGCTGAAACTCACTCAATTTAGCATTCTCATTCGCCTCAGTCATTCTTATCTTAACCGGTTCGGGTAACGTCTCGGGACAATCAGTTCTAGGCTCTTTTCGGATTTGCAAAATGTTCTCAAACGTCCCTGCCCATTCATCTCTTTTTGTGAGGAAAGGCGTTGATAGATTGAATAGTTTCTTTACAGTCGCCGGGATCGAAGAATGCTCATATTCAGATGATGGGAATGGTGACCCGTTTGGTCCATGTACGACCGTTCCTTTCTCGATCCATGGAGACACAGCTATTGTTGGTACACGAATACCTAAGCGGTTGAATTCGAATAGGAATGGTTCTGGTCCGACTATACCGTCCGGGCTAGGCACATTGCGAACTGGTGTTGGAACGTGGTCGAAATATCCACCGTGCTCGTCGTAAGTGATCAAAAGTAGGGTTTCGTTCCATTGTGGGCTCGCTCTAAGTGTCTCGTACACTTCCTTTATAAACTTCTGAAAATGTGTAACGAAACATTGTTGGACACTAGAAAAAACATTGGAACATTTTATTTGCACTTCATTTATAAATTCTATAATATTAAGTTATTTTATGATAAGTAGCTTAGAGTCTATGTCATGGAAATTTATATTTTTACATTGTCAAAGAAAAAACATATACATCCAAACATAAAAATTACTAGTCTATTATTATTAATTAATTCATATACTTAGTATAATATTTATAAATTACATAAACCATAATGTGAATATATATATATATAAGTATTAAATATTTTCAAAGTTATATTAGCTATGGAAAAATAAAATATACTATTAATTAAAATAATTATGTTTCTAAGTAAATCATTAAAACTGTGATTTATCCTCGAAAGTTTGATAAAATAAAAATAAAAATAAAAATTGTTAGTAACTGGAATCGAAATTCAACATCAAGCTTTAGTTTATCTTGGAAAGTTAATTACTTATATAGCTGATTAACATATTTCTAAAGTTTGAATAAATATAATGTGAAAATTTCTAAATGTACTATATTTTAAATCTCAATATTTATGGATAATAAAACATCGTTTCTTCTTAATTTAGTTATTGTTATTTTAATAATAATTTTAATTAAAAAATCTTATCTTTCTAGAATTTTTTAAAATACTAACTTTACATAAAATTGATATATACATATATGTGTATAAATTAAATAAGAGCCAAAATAAACCTGTCCTTGGTAGACGTCATGAGATGGGTGATCATCATTAGCTGGCTCAAATGTTGTATCCATGTAACGTTGCTCAATCACAGCATAACCAGGGAGCTTTCCTTTCTTTGCATGATCCTTGAAGGATAAGCTATAGCTATGGAACTTAGGAATGTATTTAAGTTTCCTTAGGTTTCGATAAAACAATACCGCCGGAATATTCTGGAAGTAGATTCCGAAAGAGATATCGGCTTCATCAAGATTTTCGAAAATGGTTCTTTGAGGATAACCTAATGCAAGTGACTTTGGGTCGTTGCTTGTGGCTCCTCCCGACGTGCCTGAGTGCACGAACATCCGGTTTGGTTGCGTCGATGATGGAACCGATGCAAACCATCTGTTTAAAATCATTTTCAGATTTATTGCCTTTTAGTACTAGTCATTTTATTAGTAATAGAAAGTTTATTATATACACAAAAGGTCAATAAGAATATATTACGTACTTAACCAAAACAAGAGTATATATCACGTATTTTATCAAAAAAAAGAAGAGAGTATATATATCACGTAACAATACTTCCATAAAGAGATGAAAATACAAAAAAGTAATATTTAGAAAACTATTCTAATGGAACCATATGTTTTTGTTTTTAACCATTTTTAACAATCAAGTAAGATGGCCAGTCAGTACCGTTAATAAAATATATATACCCGAAACGTAACGTTAAGATGGCCAGTCAGTAAGAGGACAAAGGATGCGACAATAAAATTCTATGACGTAATAATACTTTCAAAGAAACGAAAATACTAAAAAAATTATATCATTAAAAGAATTACCTATCAAAGACAGCGAACTCAGAGACGAGTGTCTTGTAGACAGGAACCTTATCGGGTTCGAATCCATTCATAACACTTGCAGACATATTACCAGTGGGGTCCTCCGAATATGCTTGTTGAACAAACCCGTTCATCGGTGGAGGATCTTTGGATGTATCATTCGACCCGAATATCTGTTCCCTTATCGCCTGAAACGAATGACCCGGATCCGGATCAACGTAATGTGAACCTGACCCGAACTGGATTTTCTTTGAAGAAGGGTCCGATGCTGAGACCGGGTTCGACTCCGAACCATCAACGCCGTTGATTTCTGGGTTTAGTTTTTTCATCCAACCAAGCATGTGATCGAATGATCGATTTTCCATTACCAAAACTACGATGGTTTTGATTGGACTTGTTGCATGAACTTGGTTGTTGTATAGAATCGTTGTTGCTAGTAGGAGAATCGTTGCAAGTGGTGAAATGCATTTTTGGACTGACATTTTCTTGAGACGAGAGACTTTGATGATAGAGAGATAATCAATGGTGGGGATAACTTTTGTCTTAGGCTTCTCTCCAAGCATAAATATCTATATATATATAACATAAATAAATGGAATGTCTTTACAAACCTTGAATATTGAATATATTGAAAGTAGTCAAAAAGTTTCACACCAATTTTGGTATTTAAGTTAAAGAATTTAGTAAGACATTATCTAGAATTTAGTAAGACACTATCTTGAATTTAGAAGATATTATCTAGAATTTAGTTAGACTTCTTTATCTAGAATTTAGTAGATATTATTTTGAATTTAGTAGATATTATCTAGAATTTAGTTGAAACATCAAAACTTCTTTTTTTTTTTGTCACGAAAACATCAAAACTTCTCTAAAACATCTTTATATTATGGAATAGATGGCGTAATAATCATGGATTTTTTTTTTTGGTTCAAAATCCAGCAAAACTGATTACCTGATACAAAGTCAGCATATAATAATGACAACTAACCTAAAAAATAATGACAACTAACATAAAAGTCACTAATATAAATGACAATGAAATCGTATCCTAATAAAAAATTTACAAATTACCAAATACATGCAAATGTGTAGTAGTATATGTATGTAAGAATTTAGTGTAAATTTTCCCTTAAGAAATAAAGTTCAATAAAGCGTAATTGAAGATCTTTGAATATAGTGAATATATATATTATTAAAATATAAATACAAATATAAATTAACCCTTAATTTTTTAAATTATTTACAATACTATGCCATTGAAATAATAAATTTACCGTACATGTTAGTATTTTTGTCTTTTATAGTTTAATTGATGCATTTTCTTAAAATACAGTTTAACAAATTATGTTTACTTATTTAAAAAATATTTCATATAATCTAGCTACATAATAAATTATACTTAATCAATGTCAAAAATATAACAAGATTTTATTATTACGGGGTGGTTATTTTTTATTTTGGTATATTAACTATGTTTAAAAAACATAAAAATGTTATAAAAATACATAATATGAACCACAAAACTGTAAATAATATGTTGAATTATTTAATCGTATAAATCAAATATAAAAATAGATAACCATTTTATTTACATTAAAATTTTGATCTATAAAAAATACATTTGCACGAACACACGGGTTATATATTAAAAATATGTTTGTAACAGTTGACACATCAAAAAATAAAATAAAATTATTCATTATAAATTATAAAATGATTATGTTTAGAAATATATTAAATAATTATTTAATATATAAATATAAATTTTAAAAATGTATACTAGTATTTATACAAGATAATTTTTTTTTTTTGCAAAGTAAAAACGAATATCCACGCGAATCAAGCTCTAGCCATTATTGAATTGAAAGATAGGAGACGAAAGTAAAATATATAAGGAATGAATAACGTGGTCAAACCTATGCGGTCAAAAAACCACTGTTAATAATTTCAAACTGAACTGAAAACCTTATTCCAAAGGGTAATAAACCGCATTGACTAATAACATCGAATCCACCTAAATAAATGTTATTTATATCTGATGAATGAGATAAATATTCTTTCTATTTCATGTCATTTCATTCTATAATTTCAGTGTAATTTCGTACATTAAATTTATTTTTTTATCCTTTTGAATAACTAATAACTTTTTATTTAAATCATTTTTATTTAATTAATTATACATTAAATTAGAATATATTAATCTATTATATAATTTTTTTAATCTCCGTAAAAAATGTCACAACTACAACTTATAACGAAACGGATGAGTAGATGATTTGGACTGTGGAAACCTCTTTGATTTAGTCGTTTAAATAAAAGTTAATGTTTATATACTGAAAAGCTTCGAATCCTATAAAATGTGAAACTATGCAAACTAATGGAATTTTTTTGTACAATGGATATACAGTGTTAAGAAAGATGACTTGATCTATAAAAACAAGAAAATAGATTGAAATATGGAGAATAGACTTTACACACATTCGACTCATTTCTTTACTAAATTCACTTGTTCTTTTGTCAAGGCTCGTTAATTATCAATAGTAAAGCCATTTTTTTCTTCATTCACACCTCACTTCGTTTGAAAGCCAGACTTGTACGCATGCATTTGAAACATTTTAATAGAGCCCATCTTATGGAGCCCCCATTTCTATTTTTTGTTTATATTTGTGTATTTTATATAATGCTAAACGTACAAAAAGGTTAACAAAAAAAAATCAAGTTATATCTATGAGAATAAAATATTAAGTTGTGACGTGGGTGTTTAATTTTTTAGGATTTAGATAATAATAAATTTAACACAAAATTTAAAATAAATAAAAATCATCTTCTTTTTAATTCAGTCACGGGCTTACAACGACTTTTCAGTTTCTAGTGAAACAATTTTTTTGTTCAGAGAAACTAAAGTTTTTATTTTTCTGAATGGGCCCCCAAAATACAGGTTCGCCTCTGCTTCGTCTATATCTCATTTTTAACTAAACTGTTGCATATTTTTCCAAAAAACCTTCACGATTTTTCATATCGCCAGACGATCCCGGTTTTCAGCTATTCCTATTTAATATTTATAAATTTTAACAGTTATAGTTTCTTCTACAACAATACAACTCTAAAAGGAAGGGATTGGCTAGTATAAACTTCAAGGCAAAGGAAGCACAATGGTGAACAATCAGAATATGTAGAAAACCATCACTCAGTTTCATATAGAAAGAACATATGGTCGTCATTAAAGACTAGATTGATGAAAGTAACCAGTGAAAAAATGACCTATATCACAATCAATGACCGAGTCACGCTCTGAAATGACATGAATACAAACCAAGTAGCTCCACGTGTGACACAAACGCCCCCTTGCCCCCCTCCGAGGTCCTAGTGGGCGTAACTACACTTGCAAGGCTGGCGAAACCCTAGCCATGACCTTGACAAGAATAAACCTAGAGGGTTGAACCCACAAAATAATGGGAAAGGCAGTCACAACCCAGTGGTTCCACTAGAAAGAAGTTTGAATCACATCTATACTTTTTTCCTGCATCCACCTGGTTTTCCGCCCTATATTTTTATTTCATGAAGAACATAACAATGGACGCATTGTCCAAGAGAAAGAAGTTGTCCGATTCAGTTTGGGCTGAGCCAATTAGTTCTCCAAAGAAAAACAAGTCCAAGGAATCTCAGTGACATTTTAATGCTCATAGAAACATGACAACAATTCAAAAACGTAAACCAAAAAGTTTATTAACTCAAAAGAACTTTCACTACTGCTCCAATTCATGTATCAGTTTAAATATATATATAAAAAAAAAATAACTTGTGGCTCGTCTCTCATTTCTGGTTGACCAGATTGCTCGGGCGCATGCAGTTCAATTACACAACCCTTCAGTTGTTCACGATAAAGATCTCATGAGATGGTCTCTCAATCTGTGCAGGTAAAAATGCTGCCATTGCTGGAGTCCACACAAGTTTTAAAGGCTCTGTGGTCAGCTCAAATTGCATGTAGACACGAATGATGGATACATGTCCGCCGGGAAGGAATCTCACTAGTGTGATGGCAACTCTAGGCCCATACAATGATTGCAACTGGTTCGTGTTGTGAAGTTTTTGGCTGAACCACACTAAATGCAATGGGAAAGAAGAGTCAAAAGAAGCTGTACTCCACCATCTCTCACTAGTTCTTCACCAATCAATGATGATTCAGCACCGCTGACACAGATAACTTTGAAAGCATGGGACTAAATAAAATTATAACTGCAAAATTTTAGCAAGAGATGTACGTTAACGAAACAAGCTCAGTTGCTGCAACAAGGAGAGGGGCTCTATCGTTTAGACATAAAAGTTGTTGTCGTCCTTGTCCACTGTAAATGGATTTGATAGTATGATTGTTTTAAAATAGTATGATTGTTCTAAAATATAGCCCAAACAATAATCTATTGAGATTGATTCATCTAAAACTTGTAAATCTGTCAGACCGTCCAAAATCCATGTAATAAATGTGAATTGGAAATTTCTAAACCTAACACATAAATGATAGAACGTGAAAGTCGTCTTTGTTTAATAATCACGAATTTTTCAAAAACATGTAAAATTATATGTTGAAGGATAATTCTTATACAAACGTACTATTTCTAATAAAAAAAATATTTGAAACGGATGATAGAACCAGACCGAAAATGACGCTTGGAAATTCCAGCCTCACTTTAGTTTCAACTTTGAAAAATCACACTGGATAATCGTTTTGAAACGCTCGAGAAAAACATTGTCTTAGAGCTTTGACTGGTTTTCCAGCTACCACCCGCAAACGCAGCTTTTGCGGTTGGTAGCGGTTGACAGCGTTTCGAAACAATCATACAAACCGCTACAAATCGCTTCAAGCCGCTCCGAACCTCTTAAATTCAAAAGCTGGTTCCAGCTAGCGTTTGCGGTTGCGGACGGTTGCGGGAGGATAATGTTTTTTCTTTTTAAAAAAAAAAACCATATAAATACAAAAATAAAAATATTCAATAAATTTTTTAAAATGGAATTATAAAAATACTAAAATATATATATTATATTTTAATTAATATTATAAAATTTAAAAATAAAAATATTTTCTATAATTTTAAAAATTTAAAACTATAACTTTGAAAATATAATTTACATATTTATTATAATATTATAATTTTTGATATTTTTATAATTATATAAAGTATAAATATTGTTAATTTATTATTTAACCGCTGCTGTATTTGGTAGTTAATCAGTCATAAGTATCCTGCAAACGCACTAATTTCTAACTGCAGAACCAGTCGTACAAATCTCTTAAAACTGCTAGAAACCGCAACCACCCGCATCCGCAAACGCCCGCAGCCGCAACCGCCACCGCTGCGTTTGAACCAGTCAGACCCTTAGTTAAGCAATAAAACAAATAGAAGTAAAAAACCGTTGAGGGGAGGGGGAAGAAGAATGTCGTTGGAATCAAATTAATAATTAAATCAAAATATAGGTAGAGTAATACTACTATATAGTTATACTCTAATCCGACGGTCCATTTATATACTTGTCCCTACAACGATCAATGTTAGAGAAAAAAAAAAGTTCAATTGTTTTTCCCCGCTTAGAATTAAATAGCCTCTCGTCTCCTCAACTGTTATTTCACCTTTAACGGCCAGATGTGAGAGAGAGAGAGAGAGAGAGAGAGACAAGTGCATTAATGGCAACCTTCACCTACCACTTATCTCGTGGGTGAGAGAGATTAAACCAACAGAAGAGAGAGAGTGAGAGAGAGAGAGCAAAGCAAAAGCAAAAGCAAATCTCATCTCGTCTTGCTCTGTTGTTCGTGTGATGTGGAACTCGACGGAGAACGCATTCTCGCGTTCGAGCTCGTTGAAAGACGAAGTAGAGGAAGAAGAAGAGCTTCGATGGGTGGCGTTGCAGCGTCTGCCGACTTACTCTCGGATCCGACGTGGCATTTTCAGGGATGACATCGGTGAGCACAAAGAGATCAGAATTGGTAACCTCGAAGCTAGCGAGCAGCGTATTCTACTCGACCGCCTTGTTAATTCCGTCGACCATGATCCTCAACTCTTCTTCGCTCGCGTCCGCAAGAGATTCGACGCGTAATTCACCTTTTTACTTTTTACTTCTTTTTAATTTGCTTACTTCTCAAATTTCAATTTTAATTATTATTTTTTACTTTTTTTGGCAGAGTGGATTTGAAATTCCCAAAGATTGAAGTTCGGTTTCAGAATCTAATGGTGGAATCATTTGTTCACGTGGGAAGTCGAGCGTTACCAACAATTCCCAATTTCATCATTAACATGGCAGAAGTAATTTCTTCAATATTTTTTCATCTTTTATTGTGTGAAATGATGTGATTTTAGGCTAAGAAGATTAAAAAAAAATTGTTATAACCATCTTTTGTGTATTTTACAGGCGTTTTTAAGGAATATACGTTTGTATGGTGGGGAAAGAAGCAAACTAACCATCTTAGACAATGTCAGTGGAATCATTAGACCTTCAAGGTATTTTTATTATTTCTGTTATTCATTTAAAAAGTTTTTGTATGTTTTGTTCAGTTATAATTCTTCATTCGCTTTTGCTTTTTGTAGATTGACACTCCTTCTAGGCCCTCCAAGTTCAGGAAAGACAACACTGCTCTTATCTTTAGCTGGACGCCTTGGAAACAGTCTTCAGGTACAAACAACAAGGGTGATAGCAGAATCTTGCTTGCTTTGTAAAGATATTCTTCTTTACGTTTGACCTATTTTTTTTCTTGGCAAATGAAAGACATCAGGGAAAATAACTTACAACGGATACAATCTCAAAGAGATAGTTGCGCCAAGGACGTCTGCGTACGTCAGCCAACAGGATTGGCATGTGGCAGAGATGACAGTTAGGCAGAATCTCGAGTTTGCTGGTCGTTGTCAAGGTGTTGGATTCAAATATGGTAAGTAGTAATCAAGTAGTGTGCACTTAATTCTTAGTTTGACACTAAAAAAACAAACTGAAAAAAAAAAACAGATATGCTAGTGGAGCTAGCAAGAAGGGAAAAGCTTGCAGGCATAGTACCTGATGAAGATCTTGATATATTTATGAAGGTAAACTGTTGTTTTAAGTTTGATATTAATCTCTTTTTCTAGGTTTAATTAATCATATCCTTTATTCAATTCGAACCCTCTAGTCTTTAGCTCTTGGGGGACAAGAGACAAGCCTCGTCGTGGAGTATATTATGAAGGTACCAATTCAAACTTGTGACCATTTCCTATAGTTTCTTCTTCAAACTCTTTCTGAAATTCTTATACATCCAACAAAGATCTTAGGGTTGGACACATGTGCTGACACATTGGTTGGTGATGAGATGATCAAAGGAATCTCAGGAGGACAAAAGAAACGGCTCACAACAGGTGTGTGTTATGTCTTTCATCATGTAAGATGATTTAACCATTCGATATTTTGCTAAATGAGTGGAATTTGAAATGACAGGGGAACTGTTAGTAGGTCCAGCAAGAGTCCTTTTCATGGATGAAATATCAAATGGTTTAGATAGTTCAACGACTCATCAGATAATAATGTATATGAGGCATTCAACTCATGCGCTTGAAGGAACCACTGTCATCTCTTTACTTCAGCCTTCTCCCGAGACATACGAGTTGTTCGATGATGTTATCCTTATGTCCGAGGGACAGATT
Source organism: Brassica rapa (assembly GCF_000309985.2). NCBI lineage: Eukaryota > Viridiplantae > Streptophyta > Magnoliopsida > Brassicales > Brassicaceae > Brassica > Brassica rapa. The sequence continues at coordinate 14,665,826 of NC_024798.2, forward strand.
ATCTACCAGGGTCCTCGTGACGAGGTTCTTGACTTCTTTTCATCCTTGGGATTTAGCTGCCCTGAGAGGAAGAATGTTGCAGATTTCTTGCAAGAGGTAATAAGGTTTAAAGAATTTGAAGTCGTCCATTGTTTTTTATTATAACTTTTAAAAAAATGAGCTTCTGTTAATAGTGTTAGTTCTGGAAGTGTTTTAAAATCTCTGTGCACCAATTAAAGTTTACATTCGTTTTGCTTTCTTCTAAATTTAATTCGCGTTTGTTCACAGGTTACTTCGAAGAAAGACCAGCAGCAGTACTGGTCAGTGCCTTTTAGGCCTTATCGCTATGTACCACCTGGGAAGTTTGCTGAAGCTTTTCGTTCTTTTCCAACCGGCAAGAAGTTGGCAAAGAAACTTGATGTTCCATTTGATAAACGTTTCAATCACTCAGCCGCATTGTCTACATCCCAATACGGTGTTAAGAGGAGAGACCTTCTCAAGATTAACTTCTCTTGGCAAAAGCAACTGATGAAGCAGAATGCATTTATTTATGTGTTCAAGTTCGTTCAGGTTCGGCTCCCAAATTATTATTTGTCTTCAGAGTTATTAGTTAAATAAACTTAAAAAGTAATTCATTCTCATCCACATATTATTATGCAGCTTCTTTTAGTTGCCTTGATCACAATGACCGTGTTTTGCCGGACAACAATGCATCACAACACTATTGATGATGGCAACATATATCTTGGGTCGCTTTACTTCTCCATGGTCATCATTCTCTTCAACGGATTTACAGAAGTTCCAATGCTAGTAGCCAAGCTTCCGGTTCTGTATAAGCACCGAGACTTGCATTTTTACCCGAGCTGGGCTTATACATTACCTTCCTGGCTTTTGAGTATTCCCACTTCAATTATAGAGTCTGCCACATGGGTAGCAGTCACGTATTATACAATCGGATACGATCCACACTTCTCCAGGTACATACATGAAACGATTAATTTTGAATTAACTATTAATTGCACAGTTAAAAAAAGAGTTTAATGGGGTGAATCATCTTCAGGTTTCTTCAGCAGTTCTTGCTGTATTTCCTTCTGCATCAGATGTCATTGAGTCTTTTCCGGGTGATGGGTTCTTTAGGCCGGCATATGATAGTTGCTAATACGTTTGGGTCTTTTGCAATGCTGGTGGTCATGACTCTTGGAGGCTTTATAATTTCCAGAGGTTTGTATAACTCTTTCTTGAACTTTCTCCTTTTTAGCACAATGAATATTCATTAATTTCTCTTCTTTTGATTCCTCAGATAGCATACCCACCTGGTGGATTTGGGGTTACTGGATCTCTCCATTGATGTATGCTCAAAACGCAGCTTCTGTTAACGAGTTCCTCAGTTCTTCTTGGCAAAAGGTGGAGGAAAATGTCTACTACAACCTATAGAATCTGGTAATTATATATACTAATGTATTTTTTTTTGTCTTTGAAGGGAGCTGGGAATCACACTAGCGACTCTCTTGGTGTGGCATTGCTGCGAGAAAGAAGTTTGTTCACTGAGAGCTATTGGTATTGGATTGGTGTTGGTGCTTTGCTCGGATACACGATTCTTTTCAATCTGCTCTTTACAGTCTTCTTAGCTTACCTCAACCGTAAGCTTTCTCCTCCTTTTTTTCTTTCTACCCCTAAAAGGCATATCAACATTTTGCTAATCTTGGTCATAACCCTTTTGTAAAAGCTTTGGGTAAGTTACAAGCTGTTGTATCTAGAGAAGAGTTGGACGACAGAGATAGGAAAAGGAAAGGCGATGAGTTTGTTGTGGAACTAAGAGAGTACTTACAGCATTCAGGCTCAATACATGGTGAGTGGAACAAACATGTTATTCTCAAAGAAAACATAATTAATGCTTATTTGTTATTTCGGTTTCCAGGAAAATATTTCAAGAATAGAGGCATGGTTCTACCCTTTCAACCGCTCTCTTTGTCTTTCAGCAATATCAATTACTATGTGGATGTTCCGTTGGTATGTAACAAACAAGTTTCCAACATTGTTTCAGACTGAATGCATTTTTTTAAATTTTCTTGCACATGCTTTTTTTTAGGGACTAAAAGAACAAGGAATACAAGAAGATAGGTTGCAGTTACTTGTGAATATTACTGGAGCTTTTAAACCAGGTGTGCTTACAGCGTTGGTGGGAGTAAGTGGTGCTGGCAAAACAACGCTGATGGATGTTTTAGCCGGAAGAAAAACCGGTGGGACAATCGAAGGAGATGTGTACATATCTGGTTTCCCAAAAAGGCAGGAAACTTTTGCAAGAATCTCAGGCTATTGTGAGCAGAATGATGTTCATTCTCCATGCCTTACTGTTTTTGAGTCTCTACTTTTCTCCGCATGCCTCCGTTTACCATCAGATATTGACTCAGAGACACAAAAGGTGAACAAACAAACATCATCTTTTTTGGATCTCTCAAGGATTATATATACTGACTGACCTTATCTCAAACTCTTATAGGCGTTTGTCCATGAGGTGATGGAGCTAGTGGAGCTCACCTCATTGAGTGGAGCATTGGTGGGTCTACCTGGAGTTGATGGCTTATCAACTGAACAGAGGAAAAGGCTGACTATTGCGGTTGAGCTAGTTGCAAACCCTTCTATAGTGTTCATGGATGAGCCAACTTCGGGATTGGATGCAAGAGCTGCTGCCATTGTGATGAGGACTGTTAGAAATATTGTTAACACTGGACGTACCATCGTCTGCACCATTCATCAGCCTAGCATTGATATTTTCGAATCATTCGACGAGCTTTTGTTCATGAAACGTGGTGGTGAACTCATATACGCCGGTCCACTTGGCCAGAGGTCTTGTGACCTTATCAAGTATTTCGAGGTAGCTTTAGTTCTGCTTTGGGGAATAATAGCTTTATATACTTTAAATTGTGTGCAATTAGGACGAGGTTGAAAGATGGTGTACACGTGTGGAAACGTTAGCCCGAACTAATAAGAGATACGTTTAGATCTAAGTCTTGGTCTGTTTTTTGTCATTAGTGTATTGAAGGGGTGAAAAAGATCAAAGCCGGGCATAATCCAGCAGCATGGATGCTTGATGTCACCTCATCGACCGAGGAAGAACGACTTGGTCTTGATTTTGCTGAAATTTACAGGAACTCGAATCTTTGTCGGTATGTGACTTAGTGTCTCCCATTAAATTTAAAGCTTTTTCAGAGGTTTGGTTTTACTTTATTACCACATTTTTTTCATGTCTCTAGACGCAACAAGGAGCTGGTGGAAGGCCTCAGCAAGCCAAGTAATATTTCAAAAGAACTCGAGTTTCCGACCAGATACTCTCAGTCTTTCTATAGTCAGTTTGTTGCTTGCCTGAGGAAACAAAACCTGTCCTACTGGCGAAACCCGCAGTACACCGCGGTTCGGTTCTTTTACACGGTGGTCATCTCTCTAATGCTTGGCACAATCTGTTGGAAATTCGGCTCCAAGAGGTAAATTTAATTTTACTACTATCTGACTCCATCAGTCCACTTGTATGAACTTCTTTAAAACCATTCACATTACATTTTCAGAGACACTCAACAAGAGTTATTCAATTCAATGGGATCCATGTACGCAGCCGTTCTCTTCATTGGAATCACCAACGCAACCGCTGCACAGCCAGTTGTTTCCATTGAAAGATTTGTTTCTTACCGCGAGAGAGCAGCTGGAATGTACTCGGCACTTCCCTTTGCTTTTGCACAGGTCATAAAAAAACATCTGTTTTATTTATTTTTGAAGAATTTTAATTAAAAAAAAAGATTAGTATTTTTTTTTTGCAGGTGTTTATAGAGTTTCCATACGTGCTAGCCCAATCCACTATATACAGTAGCATATTCTATGCGATGGCCTCATTCGAATGGTCGGCTGTGAAGTTCTTGTGGTACTTATTCTTCATGTACTTTTCGATAATGTACTTCACATTCTACGGGATGATGACAACAGCAATCACTCCAAACCACAACGTCGCCTCCATTATTGCTGCCCCTTTCTACATGCTCTGGAACCTCTTCAGCGGTTTCATGATCCCATACAAGGTAATAATAAGTAGCTTTCACATTTCAATCATTTAGAAAAAAATGTCTAAAAGTGACACTTCTTTGCTAACATGAAAACTTTGAAGTAGTATGTTTTTTTTTTTTACCTTTTCGATTTGGATTTGATTTGGACAGAGGATACCGTTATGGTGGAGATGGTACTATTGGGCAAACCCGGTGGCGTGGACACTGTACGGTTTATTGGTGTCACAGTACGGTGATGATGAGAGAGAGGTGAAGCTATCGGACGGTGTTCATAAAGTCATGGTGAAACAACTACTTGAGGAAGTGATGGGATACAAACATGACTTCCTTGGTGTCTCCGCTATTATGGTCGTCGCCTTTTGCGTCTTCTTCTCGGTCGTCTTTGCTTTCTCCATTAAAACCTTCAATTTCCAAAGAAGATGATGATTGATTACTACCAGTTTCTCTCAACTTATCAACTCATTTATTAATATATATATCTATACATATACCAAACCGAACCAGCCTATTTATTTATTTGTATATTGGAGATTTCATACCCCCCCTAAAATGTTGGGTATTGCTGCATAACTTTCTTCCACTCTTACATGTAATAAGGATCAATAAGAGCTTTGTGTTGTGTGTTATTTATCTTCTAATGTGTATATGTTATCTACAAAACCATTAGCATATTACATGCCAGATTGGCTTCCCATTTCCCTCCCTCATGTACTTGTCGATGTCAGTAGCAAAGTCTCGATGCATCCGATGGTTCCCCAGAGGTAAAATCTTCAATAAATATGTTCTATAAAAACTTATAAACAAATGTATTTTGTAAAACTGAACTTAAGATATGTAAACATTGTTTTTATAGCTGTGAAAGTAGAATTCATAAACTTTATAAGCCACTGGCAATAAAATTGAAATGTTCAAGCAACGATATGACTTTTATAAGTGATATTGCAGTTCATATATACACCTTACACAAACCAACACCACTCACTCATCGATCCTTACAAAAGTAGAGCCGGATCAGCAAAAAAAAAAAGCTCATAAACGAAGAAAGTAAGCTTGTCCCAAAAAGACTAACATTCATACAGTACATCACTTTCCAGCTTTCTTCACTTCGTTGTTCGTCCAGACTACATTCTCCAGAGAATTAGACAGCTTCTTATAAAACTGCAAAACACACATCATTCATTACCTCTGCTTAGCTTATAAAACCAGTACTAACCTTATGATCTCTCAATCTAAAAAATCAAGCTATGGAGTTTACCTTGTGGAATTCGAGAGTGTCCCCTTTTGATTTCGAAACTTGAACCATATGAAGACTTGGTGCTACTTGGAATATCTGTTTGTCAAACCATGCACACTTAATCAGTAACTTTTTAAACCATCACCAAATAATTTTTAAATGTGTCTCAGATATAACTAACATACCTCTGTTGCCACATTGAGATTCCCTTTTCTCCCAGCCTTCACATTCTCAAGCCTCATCTGAATTATAAGATATAATACCACAGATTAGTTATTTGTTTAATTCATTTTCTAACCAGAGTTTTTTTCACTAACCTTGTAGTTCTTCTTTTGCACATCAAAACCGAGAGGCTTTGCAGCTTCTTCTATCTTGTCGATGATTTCGTTTGCGCCTCCTCTCAGAGTTATCCTTGTTTCTCTCTTAAATTCCTGATTTGTAAATACAAAACAAAAAGTATTTTGTCATCAGAATACAAATACAGAACATGCCAGAAGACAAAAGTGGACAAAACACACAATACCTGTTCAGGATCAAACAGGTTTTCCAAGTTAAGCCCCCTTGACATTGAGATGATCTCAAAGGCATTGATTGCAGCTGGCTGCTCTTCCTTTTTTTCAGTAACATGATGTTCCTGTAGAAGACCCAATCACATAATGATGTTATTCTTAATACAAAATGAAAGAAACAAACAAAAAGCTATTCTCACTCACCTCGGAGTCCTTGAAAACAGCATCAACATCGTCCATGTTTGAATCATCCTTCTCCTCAAACACTGGAGGCTTGTAATCTTTCTTGAACCATTCATCTTCAAACACCTCTTGTGGTGTTACACGCTGTGACACACAACAACTCTTTAGTAGAGACAAAGAAGATAGACTTTTGTTGTTAACAAATGTGGTAGGTAGTATTACTTACAGTCATGGGGTTAGGATCTAAGATTCGAGTGATCAGTTTCATGGCGCCAAGTGATAGCCATGGAGGACAGTTGAATTCACCAGATGAAATCTGCAAACAAACATAAAAAAGAACTAAGGATTGCTTGGAAATATTCAAAATCTGAAAAAAATGGAGAATTTTTGAGTTTGCTCACTTTCTTATAAAGATTCATTAGATTAGAATCATCGAAAGGCAAGTAACCTGCAAGCAAGACATAGAGTATAACACCACATGACCACATGTCTGCTGTTGCTCCATCGTAGCCTCCGTCATTAAGAACCTACAAAACCCCACAAAGATTAGAGATCTATCTATACTCATCATATGTATTAACAAAAATGATGTTGTTAAAGGCAGACCTCAGGAGCAACGTAGTTTGGAGTTCCACACGATGTATGAAGGAGTCCATCATCCTGAATCATCATATGATAAAACCATGTTTAACAATAAGATTAAAAAATTAAATAAAATACTATAAGAGTCATTACCCTGACTTGCTGAGACAAAGCACTTAATCCAAAATCTGAGATCTTGAGGTTTCCATATGCATCCAATAGCAAATTCTCAGGCTGACAAAACATAACACACGGAATATAGTTGAATCAATTGTTACTGTTAAACATTAATAATGTCTGTGGTTCATTAAGTAAGTAAAACTTTCTTAGAAAGTATGTAACCTTGAGATCTCTATGGTAAACACCTCTGCTATGACAGTAGTCCACAGCATGCACAAGCTGTTGAAAATACCTACGAGCCTCATCTTCTTTCATCCTCCCATCATTCACCTTCACAGTAAATCAGATTTTCAGTTTACACAACCCATCAATCACAATTATATTTATTAAAAAAAAAGTGCTAACTTACAATCTTATCAAAGAGTTCTCCTCCTGTAACATACTCCAAGATGATAAATATCTTTGTCTTGCTTGCCATCACCTGCAAAATCACATGATATTATTAAATTAAATAAAAAAAAACAAAAATAAGAAGTAAAAGGAGTGTTAGTTACCTCATACAATTGAACAACATTTGGATGCTTAATCAACTTCATAGTAGCTATCTCTCTTCTGATCTGTAACAAGAATCAAACAATAGTAAGCAACAGATCAGTTTCCTGATTATCAAATCAAAAGAAACAGAGAGACAGGAGAATAGAGAGACCTGTTCAGACATCTTATGCTTGAGGACTTTCTCTTTATCAAGAATCTTGAGGGCTACAGGTTCTCCAGTTTCAGAGTTTCTTGCAAACTTGACTTTAGCAAAAGTTCCTTCCCCAATTGTCCTTCCCACTTCATACTTACCTACTCTACGCTTGACTTGCTGCCTCCGATTCATTTTCACCAAATCACCAGATTTAGAAAGGTTCCACCAAATGCTAAGAACCTCCAAAACAAAGGTTACTCCAAATCAAGACAAGCTTAGAATGAAGAAGCTAAACTGAAGAGGAAGAATCAAGAGAGGATTTGATGTGTGAAGAAGAAGCAAGACATTGAGAGACAGATAAGACCACCATTTATATATATTTAATAAGACAGCTATGCAATATATTTATATATCTATATATTTACCTTATTTTTTATTTAAAAAATCCCACAAAAAGAAGCTTAGTTTTTTTTTTCTTTGGGATCAACACAGAAGGAAAGATCTGAAATCTGCAGGAGATTGAAATGGCCTTTGAGGAGACAAAGAGGCAGAGGTTACACACGATGACCTGATGATGAAGACCAAGATTGATATTCTTTTTCCTATTTATTATATTATTTTTCTTTTTTTGAGAAAAAATTACAGTTTTGCTAGATGGAGTTAAAGGACAAGGATCCTTACAATAGAAAGAATCGAATCAAAGACTCAATTTGCTGTTTTAAGTTGTAGAGTTTAACCACTAAACGACAGAAAAAAAACACAACCGATTCAAGATCTTGGGATGAACTCAAGTTGTATTTGTTTTCTCCTTCTCTGTCAATTCTTTATTTTTTTTTAAACTATAAATATCGTTTTCACTTGTATATATGCATGAATGTATGATTCACGATGACAAACCGCATATTCCAATGAATTTATTACTAACTGCGGCGAATTTGTTGAGAGTCTCGTGACAACAAACTGCATCTAATACCCACGTATCAGTAAGGAGACAGAAGAGTAAAGATATTTTGACTCGTAAAAAATATATATATAACAGAATTTATATAGGGATAAGTAAATTTAACTGACTAACAAACTCTATAACCGTCGTTAGTTTTAATACCCCTCCTCCCTCAAGTCGAATTCTTCATGGGAAAAAAAGAGACTTGAAAACGTATATCTGGACATTAACAACTTGAACGTCTTGGGAGGTAGATCTTTAGTGAACAAATCAGCCAGGTGATTGTTGTCTTTTCGTGGGAGACAGAGTTTGATGCAATCTGTATAGCAGTTGTATTGTCAAAACAAATTCATCGTCCAGTAACCTTAATGTGCAGATCACAGAGGACTTAGCCAAATAAGCTCACAAGTTGTGTCTGCTAATGCCCTGTGTTCGGCTTATGCACTACTCGTTCTTGTATTGAAACTGTTCATTCTCTCTAAACTGAAACTATGAAACATACATTTGTTTCCATCGATGTAAACCTCCGAGCCTATCCCATAAAACGTTCATAAGGAACTTGCAGCAACAATCCCTCGAGAGTTATAAGAAGTCGTAGAAGAAACTGTCGATATCAATAGTGACGAAAGTCCCAAAAGTTCATGAGAAACTGCAACAATTGCCCCTAGAGACAAAAATTCAAAGTCTTACAACAGAACACCACCAAACGATGCAATAAAAAAAAACTAAATTTAACCCATTTTCTCAGTTTAGTCAGCATCCATCTCCTCGAGTGCAGTTTTAGCTGCCGTCTTTGCTTCCTCCAGAAGATCATCAGGGACCTACGATGAGACCAAATTTTCAGATTAACTTCTTTTTGAAATCATCAATAAGCAGCACTTATATATATAAGAACTACCTTCTGATGCTCTCGTTTTGACTCCTCACATATCCAGCTCATCTCCAATTCAAATGCCTTGTCTTTGGCTTCGTCATGTAGCTTGTAAATGCTGCACATGAAAACTCACATTAGACCTTGCAACCACCGAGGATTCAGAAGCAAATGGTTGTATACAAATCATCAAGCATATAAAAGAAGCAAGCACTGCTCACATTTTCGCAACTTCAATAACGCCTTCCTTGCATGTCATCTCAGATAATTTCAGTTTCTCAATTTCCCTGCAAGAAAACCTTGATCCATCAGAACACTTGTATGCATAATAAATAACGCCTTCCACAGATCAAAAACAGCCAAACTCTATACAATCCAGAAACATGTGTTATAAACTCAATCCCTTTAACCATAAAAGCTAAACTGATCCTTCGTGAATCAGAATCAGAATCAGGTTGACTACGAAGTTAGTTAGAATATGCTTCAGACAAGCAAGCAAAATTGGTCAATCCATAACAAAACAACCAATTAAAGTTCACACAAGTAGCTTACGTTTTAGCAGCTTGTTTCCCTTTGCCAATGGCAGCACCAAAATATCTCTGCAGGATAAAGAATCCATAAAATTAAAAAAAAAAGCTTGAAGTCGACATCAGATATCTCTCAGTTCAAAAGGGGACATAGAAAGAAAGAAAGAAGACTTACGTATGATATCCCCGATGGCTCAATCATGTACAGCTGAGGTCCATCTTTATCATAACCCCCAAGGATAACCCCACATCCAAAAGGCCTGAGCCACCAATAAAGGGTACACAAATGCACGTAGCTTGCAACACGCTCTGAAAGTTCCTTCACTGGTACAGCGTCCCCATAAACACTAAAACACATCATCACACAATCAGTAAACGATTAGTGTCCATAAAATTCAGATTTTTCTACATTTAACAAGTAAATATTAGCAGCAGAAGCTAAAAAAGATGAATGCTTTCCAATAATAAGAAGAAGAACCTCTCATAACTTCTGGCTTCGGATTTGGCCCTTGCAACAATTTGCCTGCCGTCAGCTGCAAGCCCAGCAACGGCCTATAACAACATAACAGGATGAGTTAGATAGACATCCTCAAGAGAATGAGAAGAAAAAGTGTATACCATGCCAGCATGACGGTGAACAGAATGGATTCTCCGGTTAGATCCTGGTAGCATCATCTTAGATGCAATAAGTTTCTCCACACCCTAAAAAAAAAAAGATAAAACCTTTGTCAATTCTACATAAACCTAAAGGGGTATTAAACTAATCTGAGGAGAATCAAACCATTACGATCCCGTCCTTGCACTTGATTCCAACAACAGTTCTGCGAAAGAAACAGAAAATACGAGATTTTTAAAGCCCTAATTTCGATTTCCAAAGCTAAAAAGGGGAAAGAGTAGTACTAACCCACTGTTGTCGACGGCTTTGGCGGCGTACTCGATCTGGAAAACACGGCCATCGGGGGAGAAGGTCGTTACTGAGAGATCGTATCCAGTTCCAATGCTACTCATCTTTTGATTTGAGCAAAGGAAGGATAGAAGAAGAATGGGGGGAGGATTTCTTTGTTGTCAAGCCAGAAGAACACCTTTGTCTCTGGCCGATGGGTCCTCGATTCTGTTCTTATCGGGCTTTTTTGTTTTTAGTTTTACCCATTTAGCTGCTTTTTTCATGTTTTCTTGTGTTAGTAGGAACCCACACTACATATATGATAACTACTGTTTTAGTTTGTAATAACATTTTGTTAATAAAAATAATCATTTAAAAAAAAGTAAAAGTAAAAATACGAAATTAGAATAAATAAATAAAAAAATTAAAGAATCCAATATCTTCACTTTTAACCTAATGTTACATCGACGATTTATAAATTTTATATCATCTATCCAAAAGGTATAAAATTTTGAACAATAAAAAAATTCGAATAAAATCTGTATGACCTAAAATTATTTTTACTGGAATTAAAATCGATTACTTAACAGCTTTAGATCAGACATAAAGAAAAATACACAACAACACTCAATTTTTATGTCTGATTCGATTAATCAGGGCGAGAGAGCAAATTTCCCGCTTTTTTCAATGTCTTATCCCATGCCAGTATCAAGCTCCAACTTTTTTTTTTTTTCTCAAGCTCCAACTTACCAATGACGGATTTGGGATAGTAGCAATTTCGATGTCAAAAAGGCTCTTAAACTTGCACAATGAACATATGTTCAAAGTTCAAACCAAGTCAGATGAAAATCTCTCAATTTAAAACTAAATAGCTTTTTTCACTTGAACTCTGATTAGGCTGATTTGAATTGGAGATGAACTAACTGTTTTTTTTTTCTGTGGTGACAATTTACGGAGTAGCCAAGAAGTATGGGCAACATTTTTTTCTTGTTCTCTCTTATTTGGAAAGATATATTCAATTGAATGCAAATGTATTTTTATCAGTCCAATGCGTTTAAAATGGTGTGTGTTGGTTAACATTTGATGGATGGATTAAAGTATAAGATGAACAAATTATAAAAAAATCTTCCATCCTTTTATCTTTTTTATTTTCAAAGAGATATTTGTCTCTTGTTTATCTTTTAGTAGAGCATTATGTCATTTGATTCCAATTTTTATGGCTGATAAAATAAATTTTTAAAGTTTGAGAAAAAAAACTGTCGGCAAAAAAACATGTATGGGTTGGTCATACACTCATACATCGTATGTTTGGTCCTTTTCTTTTTAATATAAAAACGAATTCTTACATCAATTCCATCGTTAAGTAATAAAGAAAGGCCCGCTGGAGAAAAAGGAGAGAATCGGATGCTTAAACTATTGTTAGTTGCCTAATGGGCTTTCTTCACTTTTCTTCTTCTTTATAATCTCACAATTCGTCTTCTCTCATTTACACACCCAACCAACTTTAATCTCTCTCTCACACACACACAAAGAAATGGCCGATCAGCTCACCGATGATCAGATCTCCGAGTTTAAAGAAGCTTTCAGCCTCTTCGACAAGGACGGAGATGGTCAGATCTTTCTCCTTCTCCTTCTCATTGTGATTAAGAATCTGTCATAGTTATTTAATTCCTCATTGGTCGCAAATTGGATCTCTATATCTCGATTTATTATTACAGGTTGCATCACAACAAAAGAGTTAGGCACAGTGATGAGGTCACTCGGACAGAACCCGACAGAAGCAGAGCTTCAAGACATGATCAACGAAGTGGACGCCGACGGGAACGGAACCATAGACTTCCCCGAGTTTCTCAACCTGATGGCTCGTAAGATGAAGGACACGGACTCGGAGGAAGAGCTCAAGGAGGCGTTCAGGGTTTTCGACAAGGACCAGAACGGTTTCATCTCCGCTGCGGAGCTGAGGCACGTGATGACCAATTTGGGGGAGAAGTTGACTGATGAAGAGGTGGATGAGATGATCAGAGAAGCTGACGTTGATGGAGATGGTCAGATCAATTATGAAGAGTTTGTCAAAGTTATGATGGCAAAGTGAGGATAAACATTTTTACTCAATCTCTCTTTTCTTTATTCTTATTTGATCATCTAAAGAACAAGTCTTTATGCTGCTTTTTTTTTATTGAATTTGAAGAAGGCTGGTTTTGTTTTTATTTTCATATATTTGACTGTTCATCATCATACATTCGTTGCTTATTCGTCTTTTATCATTTTCCCAAGAATTTTATGTTTATAAAGTAAACTATTTCTTGACTCTGTTATATTTTTAGAAAACGTCTAAAGAACAAAAAGTTTACTTTCACGAAATATCTATACTATTAAAAGAAAAGTCACAACTATGACTCATGTGTGATTTTTAAAAAATGAAATTAATTTCTAATATTATCATTATTATAGATTTAAATAACTCACTTTCTAGATTATAGGAACTAAATAATATGTCTACTACATTATAGAAATTAAATAATTATCAATCTTTTTCTAACAAAAAAACGTGATCTGAAAACAACCAATTCAATAAAAAAATATACGATAAAATTATTATATTTTAAAAATATACAATAAACTTATATTAATATATACTAATGTAAAATTAAAAACAAAATATTTATATAAAAATAAATAAAAATAAAAACCCGCGCAGTTGCGCGGATCGAGATCTAGTTAATTTTAAACTTGAAGGTAGTTTGAATTTAAATCATACAGTTTCTTTGTTTTAGAATTAGAACATGATTTAAGTTGTTTTAAGGATGGCATTAACTCAAATTCATATCCGTGTTTTTCTTATCATACGCTTCACATAGATGCAAAAGTAATTTAATCGATAAATGGTTATAGAAAACCAATTTCGAAACAAACATTTTTTAATTAATACAACCAATAATGACGTTGGCGAAAAACAATTACAACCAATGAAATAATATTCAAGAAATTCGAAAAGGGAGTGTTACCAAAAAAAAAAATACGAAAAGGGTAAAAGTAGGTAAAAGCAAAGTAGGCATCCACTTACTTTGTGAGTTGGAACAAAAAGAGTTTTTTTTTTTTTTTGTCACAGAAGAACAAAAAGAGTTTTAAAACTATTCTTTTAAAGGAAAGCTAGATATGTTTATGGGAATAAAATCAATAATACGAATGGTAAGCAGCGAAAGCCAGATAGATGAAATGATAAATTTTCGAACATTTAGTTGTAATTGTACCTAACCTTTATTGTCTTCTTTTTCACTAATTATTGTCGAATCTTAATTGGTTCCTAATTACTCTTCTTTAAAATGTGTGTAGGAGAAGACGTAAGAGTATGGCGGGGAAACCTAGCAGCAGTACTGAACGCAAAGAAGAGAGACGTCGCCGTAAAAGTCATTGCCGTATTCTCTGATCGCCCGGATTTCAATCCCCCGCTCTTCATTTGCTTCGTGTGTAGAGAAATAAGAGATTTGAACCTCTCAACCCAATAAAAAAATTCTAAATATATCATTGAATGAATTATATGTTTAGTTTTTAACAATATCATGGTGGTTTCAAATATCATGTCGCTTTGGTTGAACATTCGTAACGACCATCGAAAGTCCTCGAAATGATATTAAATAAATCTAAATATATTTTTCTAAATGTGTACTATAAGAATAAACCTTGGTAAAAATTAGGATTTTTTTTGTCAACATAATAAGAGTTCTTAAATTCAAATATATTTTTTAAAAATATCAGTTTTCCTTAAAATATCAGTTTTCCTTTAATATTTATCTCGGTGGTTATATTCACTGTGCGTCTCTAAATTAAAGCTTAGAGATGCACAAAATAAATCATCCCAGATTAAAAACCACTTAAGAGTCAACGGGCCAAATATATTCCAAGCCCCCTACAGGCAACAAGACTGGCGAATGAAGTCACAAAATACATACCATATCTATTGTTTAGTTGCCTTAACCACTTCAAAAGAAACCGATAAAAGCCGATTACTAGAGTACTTAAAGAGCCAAAGTTGGGGAAAAACAGACTGCTGCTGCACATTAGAGTTTAGAGAGATGCTTCTTCTACACCTAACAGAAGAACATGGAGTTGGCGACGTTGTCTTTGAGTTTAGGGAGCTGCGCAACAGAGACTGGTCCTGGAGCTGTCACGCCACCATGGCTCGAGGACGTCTCAGACTGATCTTCAAACTTCATGAACGTTCCTAGCTGAGCAGCTGCCAAGTGCGCATAGCAGATCGGTGCAACTGCATAAGAACCACAAATGTCTCGGTTATTAAACAGACAACCAGAGACTTTCAAATGTCAAACACAGAAAATAATATGGGTTTAAATTACCAACAGAGATGGCGGTTGTGCTTCTTTGGTACCTGCAAAATATCGAACAACGAAACAAATCTGTTCAAAATGTAATCAAAACACAATAGAAGCCATAAGAGTTAGAAAAAGGTTGAAACTACTACATACACGTAAGAGAGCGAGTGGACGAGCTCTTGAAGCTCATCAGGTGAGAAATGAATCTCATCATACAGGACGTGGTAATGCGTAGGACGTGTTGTTCCCTAATTCAAATACACACAAGTGTCGTAAGAAACAAAACAATAGTGGCAATCAACAACAAACGTAGCTTTCTAAGAGTTGAGATAATACTTACAATCATCCCAGCGTGGGCACAGAGATAGAAGTCGTTGTTCTTTGGGTGGCAGATTTTGTTGTCGATGATAGTCCCTACAGAAACAAACACAACATGAGATCATGCATGTTATGTACGTGTTTTAAAAAAAAAGGTTATAATCAAAATCACCTGGGGGAACGTTGTCAGGAGAGTTTGGCTGGAAAAACTTGGTGTGGTGATTCTTCTGAGCCACCAACAAGAGGAACTTTGGGTTCCAGTTCTCATCTAGAAGCTTGCAGGCCTGGGAAAAAGACAGAAGCAATCAAATTCCTAACAGTTGAAAAACAATACGAAACTGTTTCTGTATGATTCAGTTACCTCAATGATCTGATCGAGCTCAATGTTCAGAACCTGGTTGAACTGAGATTCACTAACACCATCCCTAGAAGTATTGAGACATTTAAACAATCACATATGAGAAACATACGGAACGGAAGAATATAAAGATACAAGTTCTGATGTAACAAAGTAAATTACCTGAAGATTATGATATGCTCTGGCTTTCTCTTACCCGAGCTGGTGTAGAAATCTACCAGCAACTCCCTGCAAATCAACAAAATGAAATTACATTAAGTACTTAAACAAAAGGAAGAGCAAGAACAAGGCACAGAGAGAGTTGGTGTATAAGTACTTGATTATGCCATCATCTTCAGTTCCATTTTTCTTGACGAGTGACTCAATCATCTCAGCCTTTGAAGGCTGTGTGCGTACAGATGCTCTGTATTTCGAGACTAGAGGCCACTGCCTTGAACTCACCACCTATGTAAAAACCATACACAAGACATCAGCATCAAAGAAAGAGCACAAATCAAAAGGTTTATGCAAAAGCAAACAATATATATAGTAAAGAGTAAAATGTATTACCGCAGCAATGGAGGGAACATCAGACTGTCCAGGAGATCCATGTGAAACATCCATCCCAAGGATGATGGTTGGAACCTTGGAAATGACGGTAAAGGCTGGAGTACGCTCCACACTCAACATGGAGTTGAGGCCACCAAGCTGTAGAGTATATGCATCAGAGATTGTATACAAGAAGCAAAATGAACGATTGGTACAAAGGAAAAAAAGAAAGACAGAGATCACCTTTGCATTGATCTTCAGAAGACAGTTGGTAAGATACTGATCATTAGGCTGCCTCACCGGAGCCATGCATTGTGTAACGATGCCGTATTCAGTTAAGTTTTTCTTCTTCCATGGCCCTGAGGAGTAGCAAATTCAAATTTTAATCAAAAGGAACATTTAACAACCTAAAGAACTTGAGTTGAGAGATAATATCTAACCGTAGATGTCGCAGTTCTTCCTTTCGGGGAGGAGACACAGAAGGAACTGAGGAGCACCAGGGAGCTTAGACTGGATCTCTTCAAACATCTTCTCTACACGAATCATAGGAGGAGCACGGCGAAACTGATGACCCTCCTCAAACACATCAAATGGGGCAGCAATTTCCTGTGACAGAAAGCAGTTTAATACAAATGGTGATGATGATGATTACAAAACAAGTTTCCAAGAAACATGAAGAAAAAAGAATCATGCTTACAATTCCTTTCATTCCACCAATTCGGATTAGATCATCAACCAGTTGACGCACGTTACAGCGAGCAGAGAAATTTGCTACAGCCCATTTATCAATCTTGGTTGGCTCCACAAATTGCTGCAACAACAAAAAAGAGGGAATCAGAACATCTTTCTTACATGAAAAAGTAAATACAAAGAGAGACAGACAAGACACAGCACCTTGTTGTTGAAATTCCAGCGACCATTTCTCGGAAACAGTTCATCTCCACGTCCCATTTTCAGCTGAAAAGAAAACAAAGAGGACATTAAAGACAATTATTCAAGTCAAAACTAAGTAACTGTACCATACCTTGGGAGCTGGCAGAACACGACCCTCCACCTGAGTAAAGTTGGAGCTGATAGAAATCCCACATGAACGCAGGAGAGGTTCAGCGTCATAGTTGCTCACTTTCAGCGCCTGAAAACATTAAACCAAATATAAATATAAAAATTCCAATCCTCTTGACTGATAAAACATAACAACTATGAGAGAGTAAAGACACTGTACCTTTGACAGAACATTCATCCTCTCTTGCGGCTTCTGTCTAGATTTCTCAACCAGGGCAGATCTTTGGAAAGTGTTCAGAGCCTTTGTGTACCTCTGAAGGGGAATCAATGTGCAGTGCTGCAAAAAGTTCCACAAAATAACAAACATTTTAGGATGGACTTCGAGAACATAAAACAAGTGAATACTATGAGAAAAAAAAAAGAGGGAAACCTCAAGGGGGATATAGGTGGGTCGCTTTGGCCTCCCAACATTGACGCAAGGCAAATCCGCAGAGTACTGCAACTCTAGGTTCCGTTCTCTGAGGAAGTAGTCATACACCGTTATTTCAACGGTTTCAGACTCTCCATTCTCATTCTTGGGTGCGTTCCTTGGTCTATACTCAAACCTACACAACGGTAACAAGCAAACATCAGAGAGACCTTTCTAACTTTGAAAGGGATCACACAATGTCAGCAAAGTAAGACATAAGCAAATACAAAGTGATTTTGAGAGAATGGCATCTTACGTTTGTTCCCTGCAAGGCTTGTCACTCATGCCAGTGATCCTGTACTCCTGGTTTGAGGGGCTGACTTTAATCCTCAGATTCTTAAGTGTTCTTTTAGCCTATTTAAAACATCAAGTCAAAACGTGTTGAGCTAAAAAAAAAAAAAAGCAAGGAACCTGCTAAGAAAATGACATAGCCACGTTTAGTAGATTACCTTAGACCAGTCAACCGTAAAGGGATCCTTTGCACCTTGGTTAGCAATGACAAAGTCAACAAGCGGACCAGGCTTGATTATCATAGTGGTTGTAACATCTGGCATAAGAACAAACAAAAGACATCAGACACTATACTGTTGCTGCAACAGAAAGGAAACACGACGAACAGGTGAAACTACTTACCCATGTTGAGTGACATTCCACCTTGTGTTGTCCGGAAACTCGAATGGAACCCTCTACATCCCAAGATGTTACCACCAACAGGTTCACAGTTGCTCGGGTCATTGTGGAAGAAGGACTGTCTCACAAGCAGGCAACCTCTGCAGTTTTCCCAGAAATTAATTAGAGAGACAACACAAAAGATATTAGGATCATGAAAATGAAACATATACACTTACTGTCTAGCAGCATGCTGTCGAAGGATGATGTCCAACACCCTTATTGCCTCCTGTGAATTCTCGGATTCTTGCCCACGCATAGCGTTAGCAAGAGCTTGGAGAGGAATTTTTGCTGCGTAACTGATCTCGACTCTGAAGCTCTTGGAACGGTTAGGCTGACGAAGTCTTTTTCTATCACCGTCACTTGGCTCTTCATTCCCATTGGGGCTTGCGTTTCCATTAGTCCTGCTCATAAAACATTGTCAGTAAGAATCATAACTCAAGCACTCAAGTGAAGGAACAATGTGATGATATCTTTTTTACCTGGCGGAAGAAACTTCCTCAAGGACCACGGAGAAATCCATTTTGTTGCTGGGCAAAGCTCCAAAAGTGAACAGCGTCTTCTCTCCATCGTAGGCGAACTGCTTGCCATCAAGATCCGAGTGGTACGTCTCATGAACCTTGTCAAGAACTTTCCTTCCAACCCCTTTCTGCTCAACAGGACGCCCATCATCATAGAAGAGCGCCACCTGTTCAAGACAACAAATAATTCTATTGGTTAACATCACTGAAAACAAAACAGATTGAATAAACATGACAGTAGCAAGAAGACATACACTGTAGTGGTAGAAGAATCCCTGAAGATTTGCAACTTTGACTCCGAAGTGATTAGTCAAAAGCTGAATCTTTTGACCCTTTGATCCAAAGCCTGGACGAGCCATAGGTACTCTTAGGTTCTTCTTCACAGCAACTTCGGTTTGAACCCTCACAGGCTCCACGTTGGGCGGTATGACCGGTGGAGGAGGAGGCAGCGCGTCGGAAACCCCACTCCCATTTGCTGACTCGAGCTCAGCTCCATTACCGGTAGTAGCATCCATGTTCTACACACACAAACAACAACAACAACAAAAAAAAACTCAGTTTTCATCGTTGAGAACATTTACAGATTAGTTCAACATAGAAAACCAAGAAAGGTGAATTTTTTTTACGGAAACCTCAGTAAAGTTTTCACATTTGCAAAGGAAACCCACAAAAACAGAGATCACAGAGTAAAGTAACAACCTTTTTAAGATTTTAGCTTCTAGTTCTAACAAAGTTTCCAACTTTCATTCACAAGAACCCACAGAGAAGTAAAATCTTTGACTAAAACTAAAAACCACCCAACAAAAATTTTGAAAAAAGCATGCAGGTGTAAATAAACATGTAAGAACCCCCAAAGAAGTCAGCTTTCATCACATATTAGCTAAACACAGTCACGCTGAGAACATTCACATGTTTATTTTAATAAAGAACCCAAAAAGATGACATATTTCAAGCAAACATCAGCAAAAAAAACTCACTTTAGTAAATAAACACACAAACAGAGTGGTGAACTTTATAAAGGATGACGCAACAAAAAAACAAAAAGATGCAAGCTTTCATCACATACTAGCAAAATACAATCACTTTCTAAGAACATTTACGGCTTTGTTCAACATGTAAAAACCCAGAAAGGTTAATTTTTTAAACGGAAACCTCAGTAAAATTTTCACAAAATCAGAGATCACAGTAAAGCAACAACCTTTTTAAGATTTCAGGGAACAAAATAACCCATAAGAACAATGCATGCGACGATAGACAAAGTCTCAAGCTTTATCGGAAAAAAAAACACTTTACTTCTAAAAAAGCACAAACACAGAAGCCACATTACGAAGCTAGAAAGCTAGAAAGCATAAACCCTACGGATTTAAAAAAAATCCACACAAGTCTTAAACAGAAGAAACATTTGCGAAACCCTAAAATCATCATACCTCTGAGTGTATCGATGAAACGAACGCGAAACCCTAAGACGAGACGAGAGATTAGTTTCTGAGATTCTCTTTCTTTTTCCCTTTCTGCTCTGAGCTAAAATGGGTTAAATTGATCAGTAAACAGTGGAATATATCCAGGATGGATCCTTCGCCCTACGGTTATATTCCTCTACTATGCGGTGCATATAACAGTAACCTGCTCTTATAATGTTAACCGTTCGATTCGTTTACTTTACTTATTGACTTTTCTTGAGCTATGATCTTGACCGCTCGTTAGTCTATATAGATTTATTTTTAAGTGAATCTGCTCTTACAATCATAACCGTTCGTTTAAGGGATTTTGTTTAAAGACGTTCCAGGATATACGATCCTGATCGTTCGTTAAGAGTGTCTTTATTCCGTAGACTTTTTCTTGGAAAGAGTTTTTATATCCCGCTACGATTATTTTGAATTTTTAAATTCGATGTTTTTTTTCTTATTGGTAGTAGTGGTAGACAAACTGTCCGACGTGTCCGTAATAAAATTAAATGCGCGCATTAATCGACACGTACATTTACACAAGTTATGGATATATGTCTAAGCATATAATTAAATTATATTAGTGTATACTTATTTAGTGATGATCAACGGGACCAGTATAATGCATGTCTCCTAAACTGTGATTATTGTGAATACGATATTTAATTATTTTTTAAGCTCTAATCATCTTGTCTAGGCTTGGTTAATCCTTACTGTAATCCACTTTACTTCCTGACAAAAATATATATTAATTTAGAGATTCTCATCCGCAATTTTTAAATTTCCCAATGATAGGAGATTAGTTGAATTCAGTTAAGAAAACTCTATTCCATCTAATCAACTATGGGGGTTGTCTCTTTATAGAGATTATATTCATAGCATACGTTCGTGAGATGATAAATTATTATTATTCAGTGTTGCCTTTTGTAATTTGCAGAGCTAGATGGAGAAGGAGAATATACAGCTACGCTCTAGAGTCTGACCATATTAATAATATTTGGCAGGCAAGCTAGCTAGATGGTACTGGAAACCTTATTTCACTTTTGAAAGAGCGTTACTAGCATTTTTAGAGCTTCGTAGTTACAGCTCAACAGAGATTAGATATCTACTCTATGGAGTTCAATGGTCTTTTATGAGTTTATCTTTTTAATTTCACTACTCTTATCCATGTCTTATTATTATGATTTCTTTTTTGAAAGCAATTGTTATTATGATTTCTTACAACATGATTGGGTAGTCCTACATTCTTACTAGTTAAAAATGAGGTGAAGTTGTGAGCTTTATTGGTTTTATTGTTTATATATATTTGCATTTTATGCAAGTTATGCATTCACGTAATCGAAAGATTTAGTAAATATGACTTGTAGTGTCTTTATCGTCATTCGCCATAGATAGATTAACAAAATTGATCATGCTGCCCAAAAATCAATTCTTTATTTAGTTTTTTAAAACAATTTTCTTTATTGAGTTGTATGTGTATTTGCTATCATTGTTCACATTATCCACTCTCGTTTTTAAAAAGCAAAATAAACTTGGGAAGATGAAGTCGAGAAATGTCTTTTGTTATTTCATTTTCGCTCAAGTATTACAATGGCTAAAGCTTCTTATTCATACTAAAGTCTAAACCCTAGCTCCTCATATGAACGTGCACAGGTGTCGTCACTACACTGCATAATCTGGATCTTGTACCGCAAAGCTGTTTGCCAGCGTGACGTTGGACGTCTCTTTTGATTTAACCGTGCAGTCAGACGCAGCTCTGTTCTTATCCTCTGTTTTGGGAGCCATTGGAGAAAGGCGACAGGAATGTGCAGCTGGCGTGGGCTTGGTTTCTTTTAGGCCCAATATTGGCGATGTCTTTGGCCCAGAACTTGTAACGACTGCGTTGTGATCTTGACTGTTGATAGGTCAAGGGTTTAACTAAATATTGTAGTTTCGGTGATTTTTCATATTCACGACG
Organism: Brassica rapa; assembly: GCF_000309985.2. Lineage (NCBI taxonomy): Eukaryota > Viridiplantae > Streptophyta > Magnoliopsida > Brassicales > Brassicaceae > Brassica > Brassica rapa. The sequence continues at coordinate 14,687,995 of NC_024798.2, forward strand.
ACATTTATCTATCGAACCGTAGTCGTTGGACATGCATAAATGTGTAGTTGGAAAACTACTACTATTATAGAGATTTAGATATGATAGTTTACGTATGTGACCCCCAATATCAAACTTAAGCAAAACTTAAATATAGTTCAGTTCAATTAGAGCAGATTTTGTGTGTGAACAATAGCGCATTATTCAATCGAAGGATTAACGATACATTATGATTATGAAAAGCATCATAACTCATCAAAGGCTGTGAGAGGTTTCTTTGGGTCAACGTCTTCAATGAGGGGAAGATCCACAACTAAGTCCTCAGCTCCAATACCTTCTCCTTTAAGCGTATTTGTAACTTCTTCAAACACCACTTTGTTCCCGACCCGACTCAAATGTAAACCGTCCCTGGATTCCGAAAGAACAAACAAATTTTAGAAAATAACAACTAAGTAAATACATTGGCTGTTTCCAAAATTGTAACATATGGCATGGGAATACGTAGTTACCATAGACATTCAGTTTGCCAGTTCGGAATTTGCTGCATCTTGGACCAAAGATCGATGGCTGGAATTTGGCATTCATTAGCTACGGCTACACACGCTTTTGCGTATGTTCCTGCTGCTTCGTTTGTTCTTTCTGGCAAGCCTATCGTGTTTTCGATATAAGGATATCTAGCAATGTTTAAGATTATTCAGTTATAAAATTTAGTGGCAAAAATTATATAAAGAGAGGTTATGCATTTAGGAAATCTATGGTAGATTTTGAAAAAAGAAGAAGCAAAAGGGGATAAAATGTTGAAAGTGGAGAAAGTTAGAGATATATGTCGTACCGGAGCCGAGCCTCTTCGTCGATTGGTGGTGGAGTTATGAGAATAATGACCGTTCGTGGCCAACGATTCTGAAATTAAAAGCAAAAGTAAACTTTATAATTATACGAATTCCATTCTTTAATTAAAAATGTATAAAGTATATTTTGCATTTTACTTAGTGAATCAACAAGTATATATTGGTGCTGTTAAAGCTACATATACTTTCCCAAAAGAGAAAAATGATCAAAACAGTGGCCTTTCCAGTCAAACGATTAAATATAACATAATAGATTAATATTTATAACGTGTACTATTAATATTTATAACGTGTACTTGAGAGGCATATTATGAAAATTTTATCTTTTTATGATAACATATATATAACCTCATGTTGATCTTTATAATTAGAAAGATTAGCCACTATACATGTAATTTCATTTTCTGAAAAAAAAAAAAAAAATTCATTTTCTGTTCAATCTAAAGTGTTATCAAGATCACCATTCACCACTTACTAAAAAGCAACTAAATAAATCCATGTCATCTTTTGACCACAAATGATTACATTCTTTTTTTTGGAGACAAATGATTACATTCTAGAACTACAATTTTGACGTTTTTTTAAGATGGTAATCAAATATATAAATTAAATATACACTCTCTTTTAAAAATAATTAAATATACACATGGATAAAGATACACTAAATTTTTGTAAGAAAATACATACTTAAGTAATTTATTTTCCTTTCTGTGTTTGGTATTTACGTTTGCAAGTTTTTCTAAAAAAATATCTGCAAACTGCAAAAACATTTATTCAGAACTGCAAAAATATTTATGGAAGCCTGTAAAGATGTGTAAGATTTCAGACAATGTTAATTTCTTTCACAATATATATCCAAAAACAATTGCCTGAGATTATGTTTATACAATAAAAGTAGAATTCAGTTGAATTTTTTTGGTTCAATTATAATTCAATTGAATACGTAGTGGATATAATAAAAATGTCACCTTGAGAAACGAAACAATTAAGCGAAGATTCTGTTTATATTCGAGAAGTGGCACATGCTGAAACCCCGAGCATCTCTCCGGCAGACACGCATCGTTGGCTCCAAAAAATACAGTCACTGCCGATGGATATGCTCCGCCGTCTCCCGCTGCCGGAAAAACTCTCTCCATCACTTTTAATGCCCATCTCGTGTTATATCCACTGTATCCTCGTAACACCATATCAGCCTAAATTTTTTTAATATAGTATCAGAAAAGTCATTCGAAATTAGTTAATATATGCTCAATAGGGAAAAAATTGTTAAGACGTAAATGTGATTTGATATTACATGAATCCATTTCACAGAAAAAAGAAGATATATTAACATGTTTATTTTTTTAAACTAAGATATGTTAAACTTTTTTACTAGTACAATATGATGCTTAATTTCCTGAAAATTATTTTTCATAACGAGAACCAATAAAAATCTATGAAAACCTGGTAAAAAACAATCTATAAGACCAGTTCAAAACAAATACATATATCAAACAAAATGTTAATTTTAATTGATTTCAACTGAAACTTTGTGAATATTCATTTCTCCACTGTAAATTAGATGTTACAAGATGTATATAGTTTTTTACATAATAGAGTAATTCATACAAAACTGTGTATTTATAAAGAGAAATATATATACCTTGCGCCGGAGAAGATCGGCGAGAGAAGCTCCCCAGCCACCGTCGCCAAATGATTCTTCAGTGATGGAGTCGCCAAAAAGAACGACCTTAGGCCTCATCTTTTGAATTTTCTTCCTCTTCGAACTTTCACTCTCTCTCTCTCGCTCTCTAAAGTTTCCAAAAGAAAACCCACTCTAGTAGTCTCTATTTTCCCGAGAGAATCTAAACGGAACAGTGTATAGTCGTTTCGCTGAAGTGGTCGTGTTTAATTTACTAAAGAAAGGCTTATTATTGATGAAAGTAGTAAAGGTTTGTTATTGGGACAAACAAAAATTAAAGTCGATGCACTAAATGCTCCCATTGCCACTAGTCACCGACCTTACATGATTTATATAATGTGTAAATTCCAATTGAGAAATATAGGCTTAATAAACTTCCAAACATAAGGTATGACCAGTTTACCACAATGGAAGGATACAAGAGTTAGTCGAGAAACGAGAGTAGATCACATGTTCTGAACGACACTGTCAAACTTTGTAGTCGAACCCATTCAATTTCAAGTGTTTAGTAAATAGTTCATCCGTTTCATTTAGCTGTGTTTTACGTTTATTCACACAGATTAAAAAATATTTAATTTTATATATTTTCAAAATAAAAACATAATTACATTACATATACATTTAACATATTTCAACAAATAAAATATAAACTACAGAATATTGTTAATAAATTTTGTATTGAAATTAAAAAACAACACTTGTTTTTAAACGGAAATTTCACTTTACAACCATAATTAAACTGAAATGAAAGGAGTAATAAACAATTTGCTTTGTTAAATTAATAAATAAATATTAATTTTGAGTAAAGTGAAAGAAAACGTTAAACATGAATTCTAACTATAAAAACCTTATATATAAGACAAAAACATGAGATTCTATAAATTTACCATATTTATTTACTTATCGAGAATAAGTATTAATTTATAGATTTGGATTGTATAACCCACAAAATTCTTAAGTGATTTCTTGTAATAAGTAGGGTAAAGAAGATTTTCCGTACTATACATATCAAGTTACTTCCTTATTTTGTAAAAGTACACTAATTTATAAATACACACAAAGTAAAATTCCTAGATTTTACAATATATTTTTATTTATGAATAAACATTATATAAATAAATATTAAATCAATGACAATAAATTATAATTTAAAAATAAAAATAGATATTAAAATTAACTAATATTTATATTATACTATAATCTAATAAAACTAGTTATAATTGATATATTAATATTATAAATTTTGATAGATTATTTCATCAATTTTGAAATATATTAATCAAATACGAAATTTTTTTAACAAATACATTAACTCGTTTATATTAAATTTCTATAAAGACAAAATTTAACCAATGTGAGATATGTTACAAATTGTACTACTCTATTTTGTTTTAATTTAGTAAAAACTAAAATAAATGTGTGACACAACAAATGAATAAACGGTTTTACTTTTATTATTATAAATTTATATTTATATAAAATTTACATTTAACTAACAAATATTATCAAAAAATTATATGAAGAGATGTTATTCCATAAAACATAAATATTATAAATCAATGCAGTATATTAAACTTGCAATGAATATTATATTTAAATAAAATATTATTACTAAACTATGATACTGTGTTAGTACATTTTAGTTAATAGAATAAAAATATTTTTTTAAAAAATTCTAAGATAAATTAATCTTTACGAATCCTATATATGAATATATAAACATCTTAAGTTAACGCTTTTGTATTTCAAGAATTTAAGGCTGAAATCTAAATTTATATACATGTAATAAAATGAAAGATACATTTTCATAAATTATTTAATATATTTAAATATTTAAGTTAAAAATCTGTATAGAATAGTAATTATATTTTTTAATTATAAACTTAAATTTTCAAAAATAATTAAGATATATAATATACACAAATTTAAATTAAATAATAAAAACATTTAAATACAAAAGTTATGGATGCTTTCAAGTAAATAATTTTTGTAATAAATTATTTTGTACTTTGTCTCGTAGTTCAAAATCTAGTTATTTTTTTTTTGTTTTAATAAATTAGCTTTTTCATTTTGATTTCGCTTTAGGATTTTGGACCTTCTGGTATACGATTGTTTCAGGAAATGTAATATTTTAATATGATATAGGACTTTTTGAAGTTGTATTTTTTGTCTAGATATGAAGATAATTTCATTTAATATGGCTGGTTAGAAATTAAGAAAAATTCTCATATTTTGTTAATTCAACTTTGTTATTATTATTAGTTGTTTTGATTCCTGTGTGTACAGTTTTAGTCTTTTAGAAGCATTTAATCTCAGCTTTTATTAGTATAGAAATCTTTACTACGGCACCTAACCCTAATTCTTGTAGGTTGCCTGTTTCTGCTTTATCATTATAAGGCTTATTTATCAATCAACAAGAAAATAACAACGTTACCGAACAAAAAGGTCACATGCGTATTTCTAACGTTAAACACTACAGTTATGAAAAATTTATGATCTCATCTCATAAGTTTCAGTATAAAAACTTACTTCGAATGTTCATGCATGCATAAATTATAAAACATCAAACTAAGTAAATAAAAAAGACCGATAAAATGAAAATCAATATGCTGGTCATTGCTGCATTCTCCTTTTTAATCGCCGCGAGGTCACTACCAGTGAAACCAACGCTTAACTACGAGTCCATATTTAATTTTGGAGATTCTTTAAGCGACACTGGAAATTTTCTTATCTCCAGTGATGTGAGCTCTCCGTCCATCGGTAGACCACCATACGGTCAAACTTTCTTTAACCGTTCAACCGGCCGTTGCTCTGACGGACGTCTCATCATTGATTTCATTGGTTAATTTCTCATCTCCTACTCCCTCTCTCTTAAAAAATTATCATGGCCAGACTCGGAAAATATGCATAGGAGAATAATTTGTTATATTCGTTTCAGTCTCTTTTCAATTTTTACAATATAATTAACCAAAATTCAGGATCCCGGCTTCAAATCCACCATATACATAAAACGTTAAACTAAAATATGCACCAAATGAAACTTACATGCATAAATTGGGATCTCCTAAAAACGTACGTTTTTTGTATATGTGACTACGTGCAGCTGAGGCAAACGGATTACCGTACGTTACACCATATCTCCAAAGCGTGCGAACAAACTTTTCGGTGGATTTCAATAAAGGAGCAAATTTTGCAGTGGCCGGAGCAACGGCGAATGACTTTAACTTTTTGAAAGAAAGAGGTCTTTCAGTAACATTGTTGACGAATAAGACATTGGATGTTCAGCTTGATTGGTTCAAGAAATTGAAACCTTCTCTCTGTAAAACAAAGCCAGGTAAATATAAATATTAGAGAACACGACTAAAATAACAGTTAGATTTTGGAAAATACCTGACAAGAAACCGGAAAAAAAAACTGATGGTTGTGATTATTTCTGTCAATTTTTACAAAACGGTAAACCTGACACATACTTAGATAAAAAGTACACTGTAAGGAAATTGAGACATTATGCAAGAGTTTGCACGAACATTTAGCAAAAAAAGAAGAAGAAATCATTTGATTTGTAACAGATAATATACCTTAATTAAAAATTTGATGGTGTTTTTGGCATAATATAGTTTATTTTGGCAGATTGTGACCAATATTTTAAGAAATCTCTATTTTTCGTGGGAGAAATTGGTGGAAACGATTATAATTACCCTCTATTAGCATTTCGGAGTTATAAACACGCCATTGATTTGGTACCATCCGTCATTAACAAGATCATCAACGTCACAAGCGTAAGTAGGAAACATTTACGTTAAATGAATTGTGTTTAAACGTTAATAACATTCGTTTATCAACTATCGGTTTTGTTTAATCCTAGGCCTTGATAGAGGAAGGTGCAGTGACGCTGGTGGTTCCGGGAAACCTTCCGATCGGTTGTTCGGCGGTTCTGTTAGAGCGATTCAGTGATGATAATAGATGGCTCTATGACACAAGGAACCATTGTCTTAAGCCGCTGAACAATATTGCCAAGCTTCACAATACTAAGCTCCAGGAAGGCCTTGTGACTTTAAGGCAAAAGTACACTCATGCTAAGATTATCTATGCTGATTATTACGGTTCAGCTATGCAATTCTTTAACTCACCTTCCAAATACGGTACTCCGATTTCGATAATATTTTCTATAATAAATTAAATTTGACGTTTAGTGAGTTGACAAAAAAACTCAGTTAAATTGTGTATAGTAAAATAATAAATACTGATAAAATAAAATTTGATATACGTTTGATATCTTTTTCTTTTCTTTTGCGTTATAGGTTTTACTGGAAGTGTCCTAAAGGCATGTTGTGGAGGAGAAGATGGAAGATACAACGCAAAACCAAACGTAAAGTGCGGCGGAAAGGGTTCAACGACTTGTGAAAACCCATCAACGTATGCAAATTGGGATGGAATCCACCTAACCGAGGCGGCATACCGCCACATTGCAACTGGTCTCATCTCTGGCCGTTTCACCAAACCTTCTCTTAGTAACAGTTCATCATTTTCCAAGTTCTAATTTAGTCACACGAAATATATAAGCTTTAATGGAAACTCCTTTGTAACGAATAATTAATTGGTATAAACTCAAGTGCTTAGCGCAATGCCGAACGTTCTATTTATGTTTGATTATTCAGACTATCTCACATTTGGTTATCCAAAAATAATGTAAAAACCACTTGCAATTTTTTTATGCTTTTTATTCTATTTACAAATTTGGGAACCTAATCTTTCTTAGGTTTTTATCCTAATATATTGAGGATCTCATGTGTAAATAGTGAAATAATTCGTTGTGGGTAAAATGAAACAATAACTAAAAGCAAATTAACTCGATCAAACAAAGAGATTATATATAATCAAGATTAATATTTCTATGATTTGGTCGGCCGAACAAGCCGATTTAAGATCATTGATTTTTTCCGGATATAAGCTGATAAAAATATTAGTATTTAGCGTATAACGAATCAGAATCCAGGATGGAGATTTCCGGTTCGATCGGTCTGGTATTGAAACCAGATCCACTTGTCCTCTTACTCCATGGGGCATTGAACAGAACAACAATGTTGGTACATTCGATGTTCCTCTTTAATTAATATTTAGTGTAAACATTTTAGTTTAATTATTATATTTTTAAACTGGGGCACTTTCCCAATACTTTAAATGGTAAAGTATGAACTCTCTCTCTTTTATACGGAGTATTTTAGTAATCCTTGCAAGGGTGGCATTTCTCGTCTCCTTCATTTTCTTCTCCGAGAAACCTCATAATCCTTGCGAGAAAGCAAAAGGAAAACAATCTTTGCTTACCTTCTCTTTTTAAGGTATGTGCTATTTCTTCGATACACTTTCTTTATTTTCTCTATGATAATGAATTCTAAAAAAATCTTTGATTTTAGGGCTTGATTTTATCCATGTTTTGCAATCTTTTCCGTATATCGATGATCATAAAAATGAATTTTAGAACAACACAGAGACTAGAGAGTATATAGTGAAGGATTAAAAAGCGTGTGCGTGTGAGGAGTATCTTTTATTTGTTGTAAAAATATTTCTAAACCAGAGTAAGAATGGTCACATAAAAAATGTGCATCATAACGATGCTTGTGGTATAAGATAATTCTATGTTTTTTGGTTTTCTGTTGATAGTCTCTTTGGTGCCACTTGTTTCAGACGATTAGGTTGAACCACTGTCTTGTTTTTTTGATCCAAATCAAAGCTATGACAGTTTCTGCACCAACTTGCCATTTCTGTATTGACTTTTGATGATATGATATTCATAAACAATGTTAAACTTTTGACTGGTTATTAATTTAAATTACTGAATTCAGATTTTATCTACTTTATATCTCCGGAATAAGCAAGAAACTAGTTCTGGGAAGAAAGTTATTCACATTTTGACTGGTAAATGTTTTAAAAGATAGTTCAAAAGGCTAAATTTGTTTCCAATATATATTCAAGGTTAAATATTAAACCGCTGAACTAAATTGAAAGAAAAATCTTCTTTGTAAAGTTCCTTATTTTATGTTTATATTCTTAATATAAAATGATAAATAGTTGTTTGTAATTTGTATATCGATAATTACTATTATAAAGATATAGTTTTTTTTGATCAAATAAAGATATAGTTAGTTTTTACTTTTTAGTCAAAGTCTAAAATAAAAAAAACCCATAAACAATTTAAACTATTCATGTGATGCAGACTAACGTGCACTCCACCACAATTAATGGCACAATGTGATCTCCACATACAATTATTAGACATCTTGACCTTTCAAGAAATAATGTTTTTTCCGTATGGCATATTATTCCGTATGGATTCATTACATAACTTTATGTACAAACTTTATGCTAGAGCAGGGCATTCGGATTTTCGGTTTCTCAGATTATTTTCTTTTGGTTTTTCATTTCTTCGGTTTTGGGAAAATGTCACTTAGTTGTACCGTACTACATTCCGGTTTGAAATACGGTTTATTTGGTTTGGTTTTAGGTATATTATTGTGTTTCGAAGTAAACCATCATTATTTCATAACAGCCAAAATTGTCTCAGAATTGGTTTATGCGATAAAAAATTAAAAATCTGGTTAATTTCAGTTTATTTATTTATTATGACCGATCGGTTTATACGTACCGATCCGAACTGAACCAAAAAACCAATTAATTTTTTAATTCTTCATATTCGGTTTGTAACCAAACCATACTTAAAACCAAAAACTGGAAACTTTCGGTTCGGTTGGTTTGGTTCATTTTGGTTTAAACCAAATGTCCATTGCTACTTTACACTCATTTGTAATGTCTTATCTTTAGGTAATGGTTGCTGATAGAAAGAAGAATGTATTTTGGATATATAAAACCAATTTATTATATATATGTATACATAATACATATAAGTGTTTGATGTTTTGTTTAACCAAATATTAACCGGTTTTTGTTTTAAAAAATATATTTTATAAGATATCACCTTTCAAATATCGTAAACTAGATGATTTTATGTGTCATGTGCAGATATATATATATATATATATTATTCATATTTTGTTTTAAGTTCATTAATTTTTAAAAGTATAAAGCAATCATTTGTAGTTTTTTTATTTAATTTAATTTTTAATCTATTAAAATTATTTTTCATTTTTGTTATTTGGTAGTTTTGGTCAATTTCTGGTAACTCAATTTTCAATGGAAAAAGTATCATTTGGACTACGGCGGTGACGAACCGTGTTGCTTTTCTGCCTCTTAGCTGTATGTAACTCTCTCATCACTATATATAGACTTTGTTCTTTAACTTGCGCTTGTTATCTTACTCGTGCGCACGTAAATTTTATTTTATTTATATGTGTAAACAAATTTATAAACTACAGTTTTATTTACTTGTTTCGTTGCTTCTGTTTGAGATATTATATTCCTTATAAATATTATAATAATATGCTCTTGAACTGTTTCTTTCATAATTATATATATAGAAATGGAGCTATTGGCCCTGTTCCCTGTTGGACTGATTCATTACTAATCACGTATTAATTTACTTGCTAATCTGAAAGAAACAACAAATATTAAATAAAAAATCCACAGTAAATTAAATGTGGGCCCTCCACATGAGCAACGCGTACGATCTCCTTTTTTTTTGTTCTGTACGCGTTATCGCCAGCTTAAATATTATTGCAATTGTTTACAAAGAAACGCTTCTCTCTATTAAACACTATCTCTGTTTTCAAATTCAGTTTCACTTTCAATCACTTCTTCGTTTGTTTCTCAGTTACTTTTGCAGAATCAATCTCTCTCTCTCAAATGGCTGAACGAGTCCATCCCGCTGATTCACCACCGCAGAGCGGCCAATTCTCCGGCAATTTCAGCTCCGGCGAGTTCCCGAGAAAACCAGCTCCGCCACCCGCGACCTACGTGATCCAAGTCCCCAAGGATCAGATCTACCGCGTCCCCCCGCCGGAGAACGCGCACCGTCTGCAACTCCTCTCCCGGAAAAAGCCCAATCGCAGTCGCTGCAGGTGCTGTTTCTGCTACTTCCTCGCCGCAATTTTCACCCTCGCCGTCCTCGCCGCAATCTCCTTCGCCGTTCTCTACGCCGTCTTCCGTCCCGAAGCTCCGAAATACTCCGTCGAGGGATTCTCGGTCTCAGGCATCAATCTGACGTCTCCGTCTCCGGTTTCTCCCAGATTCAACGTCACCGTCAGGTCGCGTAACGGTAACGGAAAGCTCGGGATCTACTACGAGAAAGGGAGCAGTGTGGATGTTTTCTACGGAGACGTCGATCTCTGTAACGGCGCGTTGCCTGTGTTTTACCAGCCGGCGAATAATGTGACGTTGGTTAAGACGGCGTTAACTGGATCGGGGATTCAGTTAAATAGTGGCGCGCGGAAGGAGATGCGTAATGAGCTGAGTAAGAAAACGGTGCCGTTTAAGGTGAGGATTAAAGCGCCTGTGAAGATTAAGGTTGGTTCGGTTAAGACGTGGACGATAACCGTTAAAGTTAACTGCGATGTTACGGTGGATAAGTTGACGGCACCGTCCAGGATTGTGTCGAGAAAGTGCAGCCATGATGTGGACCTTTGGTGATTTTCTAATTTTTTTATCCAAAAACTGCAAATGACATTAAAAAAAAAACGAGAGTACAGAGGCTGTTTTGGATTATAGGATTTTACTGAATGTTTTTTTGTTATTGATTGCGTTTTAATGTTTTTTTATGAATTATACATACATTGTGAATTTGTGATTGCAAATGAGGAAATTTTCCAATTTGAACTTATTTAATATTAGTTGAAAACTTCCTCTTTGGATGGTTAAAGATTTGCGAAAAGAAAACCAATGCTTAGCTATGCTGTGGAAGGAGTCAAACAGGGTTTATTAAACACCCCCAAGTGAAATTAAGTTGATCAAAAAGGCTTCCATCTCAGAGAGCTAAATTAAAAAGAACATCCCCCCCCCCCTCCCCCACACCATTTTATGCCAATTTACTGATTAAAAAAAAACCCTATTTTGGTATATATACAAAAAGTGGTCGGTAATTAGTAGAGGTCATAACTTTTTCATATTTGCAGATCTGGTAAGAGAATGGTGGTGTAATGATGTTAATATCCTTTTCATCGTGTCTCAAACCTGTCTGCAAATAACATGAAAACAAAAATAACAACTGATTTTTATTAAGATTGGAGAAGGAGCAAAGATTGTTTAAGATTAAAAGAGACTATATGATGAAAACAAAGAGGAAGTATTTCAAAAAAAAAAAACCGAGAGGAAAAAATAAATGTAGGGGTATAGATAGATACATATGAAGAGAGAGATGTAATATCAATTGTCCAAAATCGATAGAGGTAGATATGCAGGATTAGGCTTGGGTTTATAAAATTTGCACAGTGACTTATCCATATAGCTAATTATACTTTCTTTCATAATCGTCTAGTGCAAATTCCCTTAAAAAAGTAATCAATAAGGTTTGGAATGGAGAGCAGTTTTTTAGTGGTTCCCACACCAAGCATACCATCCACTAGTGTAACTCCCCATTCAACATAATTAATAAACATTAGCAGTTCAGAAAATTTTGATAATAAAAAATAAAATGGACTGCTTGCGGTTCTCTTTTACAAAGGAAAATCAAAGACCGCTAGTGGAGCATGATATGCTAGCAATTTAAAGTGTTTTAGGCAGTTCATCTTTTTTTTTTCTTTTTTTTTTTGCAAGTCATTTATTTTACTTTATTTATCTTACTTTTAAAATTAACATATATATATATATATATGTATCAGTTTACCTAGTAGTTATTATATTTTCTATTGATATTTTCAAAACTGTTTACAAAGTGTCTGTACTTTATATATGTAAGAATATTTTTCTATTTATTTATGAATACACTTTATATATTTATTGATACTCTTTAAAAACTAGTTTCTTATATTTATTATATTATTACTTTAAAACTGGCTTTGTATTTAAATTCAACTATGTGACTTTTAAAAATAGTATATATATATATATATAATAAGTGTTTTGTATCTATTAATTTAGTATTTACTATATATATATATATATATATATATATATATATATATATATATATATATATTATTTAAATTTTGTACAGTGTTTTTGACCGCTTTATATCCACTTTCACCATTCGAACATATATTTTAAAACGCTAGATCCGCTCGAACCGCACTTAAACCGCTAGATCCACTCGATCCGCTTTTGTTCCACTTGATCCGCCAGATCCGCTAAATTCAAACCGCTAGATCCGCATCTCCCATTCGAAGCCTAAGAAGATGGACTTTTTGAACATTTCGTTGAGTGACAACCCATGAACATTTAGTTGATATTGTACCCAACCTTAGACTATGAATATTTGTTTCAATACTCAGCACCTTTTTATTTTCAACATTCCATAACATTTTTTCCCACCTAATAATTTAATATTCTTTTAATCTCTATAATGATTTTGTATACTAAAATAAATCAACAGAGCCTCTAACAAAAATAATTACAATTTAAAATCAAAAGACAAGTAAAATTTGCTAGTCATAAGCAAGGCACATAAGACATACCATATATGTAATTATCTCAATGATAAAATGGCTAGGAATTTTACTCAGATTGCTATAATTTCATGTTATAAGAAAAAATAATATATCTTATTTCGCTGTTAAGAAGTTTTGTATAGATACAATAAAAAAAACTTCGAAACCAAATAAAATTTAGAAAGCAAATAAACTTCGAAAATCAATTGTGTTTATTGTTGAGGACAAATTTGGCATGTTGAGTACACAACTAACATGTAACAGAAACTTGTTTATTGTTGAGTACAAATTTGGCATGTAGAAAATAGTTTAGATAGATGGTCACAAAGAGTTATAAAATATTGGGAAAATCTCATTCGTTATATTTCCCAAGACCTGACATCTCTCTAAAGCTTTCTCCCTTTGCCTACAAGCTCCTATAATCAATAACGGTTACCTCTTCCTCTGGAGCATCTAGGTCTTGGTAGCTGCATCATATTTTTCAGTAACATTAGTTTCTTATAGAAACTACTCTCTTGTTCAAAGGTAACCGACTCTGGGTTGAAAGCAATGTGTGATGATCATACTCATAGCGTAGAGTGAAACACATTACCTGCGTAGCCGTCTAGGATCCTGTCTAAAGGCCGGAGACAAAAGAAAAGGGGCTGGTCCACCTCTGCCCCCACCTTCTAAAGGAGGATTGGGCCCGCTTGGGTCCCTGAACATCTGCATTGCAAACTCAGGTGGTGCTGGTACAAATGGTCCTAGTGGCCTGTCCACATCATCATTCAGACAACATTACAGATCACTAGAGTTATACTAAGATCATGTGAGTGAGTAGTCATTGCTAAACCTACCCGGCACCGGGAACAGGCATCAGCACTGGCGGTGCGTTCATATCAGCAGAGTAGGAAGGAACATGAACGCCGCCTTGTCCACCAAATGCATCGTAACCACCTTCCTCTGGATTTGGACCATTAGGACCGTTACCATCACCTCTCTGCTGATCCTCTGACCGATCAATTCTGTCACGCTCTCTGCGTCCACCTCGATCATCCCTCAATCTGCTCTCCATGCTTGGTTTACGTCTCATCATAGGTCTATCTCTCTGCCAATGGTATGTTCCACCCACGTAAATAAAACTCAAAATTATAGACTACTCAACATTCGATCAACTGATGAAAAATATCATTTACCGGGCCAGGTTGCTGCGTGGCTGGTTGTCCTCCTGGAGCATTAGGATCACTGCAAATGGCACACAAATTTTTCATTACAACCCGATCAGAAATAACAGAAGAGGAAATCCACTAGAAACGGCCTACATACTTCATATAGTTCTGAAAATACAGATCTTCCCGCACTTTGACAGTCATATCCACTATAAGCTCAGCGTGCTTCAGCTTGAGATGCTTGTGCACAAATTCAGCAGCATGAAACAGTTTCGTGCAGCCTTTAGCTCCACACCCATATTTCCAACCATACTTCTCATCCCTAATCTTTCGGACATGTGGATCTAAAGCTTCAATAGCAGCAGCATCTAGCTTCTCTTTGGCAGCCATCACTTCCAGGGGATCTTGACCTTTCAACCTCTGTTGCCAGTGAGAATCAAATTTATCTTCACCCTCATCTCCTTTTGCATCAGAGCCTTTTCCTTCCGCTCTCACATGCCGCAGACCCTTGGCTTCGCTTGTTTCAACCTTTCCGTAATAGTCCACACCATGAACACGCCAGAGATACGTGATAAGCGTGTCAAGCAATTCAACACCCTCAAGGCCTTTCACAGATGTCAAACCTCTTATGATTATAACTGGACCTGTCGAACCACTGTGCGACTTATCTTTATCCGACTTTTCAGTTTCTGAGCCTGATAAAACATTCTCCACAATTCCTTTCTCAGAGTCCAGCTTACGAACAAGGGCTTGTGCTTGTTCGATGTCGGTTAGGATTCTCTTTGGATCAGAAGTGAAGCTGGGTGCTTTTGGTGCCGCTGAAAAGTCAATCTCTTTACCTCTTTTGCCACCACCACCACCACCTGCTTCATCCTCAGACTTTGGCTCACTTGTTTTATTCAATGCTGTCACTGCAGGACCTCTGGAACAGATCAAAGAACACACTGTGGGCTTTAGAGATGGCAGAATTATCATAATCATAAATGCGGAGTAGAGGCCAAGGAAATGATCTTACAAATCAAGATTCCCGCTCTGTAAGTCAAGTGAGAAGTCCTTCGCCAGCTTCCGTGCATGTTCATTCCTCCTGAAAATTTAAAGGAATAGATAAAGAAAATAAGATATCATATTACACAAAACCGACTAACTGCTGCAATTTTCAAAGGAATTGAACTCACTTTTCTATGACAGTTAGCAAGTTGGTTGGATGATACTTGTCTTTTAACCTAGAAGCGTAACAGTAGATAAGCATGTCAATAGATAAGCAGAATTTCCCAAAAGAAAGCAAACGATGGGAATAGATAGTGGAAAATCACCATTCTTCCTCTTTGTGAGTGTTAAAATAGACACGCTTCTGTGTTGTGATATACTCTGACTTGTATTCTTGATATCTGCAACAGAAAAAAAAAAGACATTACCCCTGCAGCTTTAAGTACAAAGACAATTTTGCAATTATAACCATACCTGCGTTCAGCTTCTGATGGCAATATATCATCTTCCAGCTCCTGGATAAACTGTTTGTATGACATCAATCCGTCCCTGGATTAAAGAAATACAACGGTGTTTACAGCTATAACAACGGCAAGGGCGTCTACAAACAGCCTCTATCTTAAAAAGTGAAAGAGAACAAAAAAGACGGCTTTATCTGGAACTTAAACAGCTGAAATAGAGATGATAGACTTCAACATCTCAAACATTCACTCTAACATACAACTCTTTACAAGGGATGTATCTCCCTTTCACTGAGCATCATTCATACTTCCTAGTTTGCACATTCACTAGACCAAAAAAGAACATAATAGAAGAGGGAACTCTGACCTTTGAGTACTTCCTCTGTTAGATGCATCACCATAACCTCCACGACCTCCCTCCCAGTCTTGATATCTCCCCGTAAAGCGGCCAGGAGGTCTTTCATCACCGTAACCATGCCTTCCTCCCATTTCACGGTCATTCTCATATCCAAATCTATCATCGAAACTTAAGAATCAGAAACGCAATTCGATCTTCTATACAAACTATTAGGTAGCAACAACGCTACGTCTTAGATCAGATTGGCGTTTCGAAGCATATAGGAGATGAAGATTGATTACCTTCTATCGGGAGGTCCATAGCCACCACCACCACCACGCCGACCATCGTATCCATTATCGTCCCTCCGGTATCGCTTGGAAGGAGGAGGCGAGCGGCGCATGGGAGGAGAGTGCCGCCTGTCTCTGTACGGCGGCGGAGGGCTCCCGCTAGGCCGCCTCTTGTAGTCCCTGCGGGGCGGCGGCGGGAGGGGAGAACGGTCACGGCGATTAGGCGGACGTTCTAGGTCTCTGTCGTCGCGCCTCTCGCGGGAATCTCTCTGAGGAGGCTGCTGCTGCTCTTGCGGCTCGTGTTCCTGCTGTGGTGGTGGAAGAGAGGTGGTGGTATTCTCCGGGGGACGGATGTCGACGGAATCCGGCGGAGGGAGCGTCACATCGGCCATTTAAGAGAAGAAGATCGGAACCCTAAATCGGGGTGTCAGGTTTGGTGCGATACACACTCTCGCGTTTTATAGGTCTGCCGTTACAACTTACAGTGAACCATGACTCGCATACCTATCTCGGTCTTTAGATATTTTTTTTCAGAGAAAATCAATAATTTATAATGTTTGTTGACCAAAATATTTATCTAATCAAAAGTCTTCAGATTGGCAAAAATAATAATAATAATAATATCTAATCCTTAAAATTAATAATAATGATATTTAAATATATCAAAATATTAACAATAATTTAAAATAAAAATGTATATCAGATTTTTAATTATTTATGTGTATATTATTATAAAATATATATATATTTTATATATACTATTATAAAATGATTATATAATAAATAAAATTATTTTTTATATATAGATATTACTATTTTGAAATATTTATCGGTAAAAATTAAAGATCCGAATATCCAGACTAAAAAAATAAGATATCCAAATCCATATTCGGTTTTGACGGATCCAACATTTTATTATCCAGATTTGTATCCGCTCCTTCTGATTATCTAAACTTTTGGAATGGATCCGGATCGGATCTCGGATCGAATCAGGGTCTCGGATAATAATTCCAAGCCTATCAAACACCATCCAAAAAATAATACATAGTCAAATATTCACACGGATTTAAAACTTTTGTATTCAGAAAATAGAATTAAAATCGATCCGAAGCAATTCAAATGCCCGAAAATATCAAAATATTATTTTTTACTTTTTTTCTAGCGTCAAATAGTAAACTTTAGATCCACTCAGAACTTAAAGTTAGAGTTTAATCTTACGTTTTGAGCAAACACATAAATCGACTTTTTTTCTATGATTCAAAAGATTGTAAAGAGTTTTATTGAATATAACCGACAATACAATGAAGATTAAGAGAATGTATAAATTTGAATACAACAAAGTATCAGTTTTCACCTAGAGAGACTAGGGAAAAGCCTGCTGATACGGTGATTTCATTTCCATCAGATTAAGCTGTAGCTTAGGAGAGGCTGAACGAGTTGGCTATAGTATCATCTTAACATTTTTTTTTTTTGGATAAAATTAACTGCATGACTTTGAATTTCTATTTCGTTTTTTTTGACAAGGTGTTCGTTGGAATTTGAAAACTATTAAGAACAACGTTTCTTTCTTTGATGATTGTTTATTAATTTATGCAAAGTTTATACATTTTATCGTCCATTTTATTAAGAAGAAAACATATGACCAGCATAGAATCCAATCGACAGCAACAGAACCGCAGCCGCCGGAGCAACCACACCAACTGTGAGTTCTCTCTGATTATTCTTCATCATTGTCATATATCCTCCAAGATTCTCCTTGTATGCATTCATTTTACTTCTATAATCTTGCTTAACTCCATCACAAACGTTTCCCTTAAGAGCTTCTTCTTTCTCAGCCCGTTTCTTGTCTTCCTCTCTAGATGGCGTTGGCAATTGAGCTTTCTCAGCATGTTTCTCTAGTTCCGCTTCTTTCTCTCTTGTTGGCTTTGTTGGTTGAACCTTCTCGGCTTCCTTATGAACCGGGGGAGGTGTTGCTGCGGTTGTAACAATGGGAGAAGTTTGTTTCCCCATTGGCTCTAGTCTAGGGAGCTTCACAACAAGACTTGTGCCCACAAATATGGCAGCGATGGAGTCAACATTGATGTTTGCTGGAATAGGGAACTCCTTGCGGAGACGGACCCATCTGCTGGCTCCTGCATGACGTTCTCCCATCACTCTTACCTGCCTCGTTGAGGTTACTTGCACTTTAAGCTGCTCTTTCCTAAACCCTGTTTTATGAAAAACCGATCAAAATAATTCAAGAACCATGAGTAAACAAAAATCACAATGCAAGTAATACGAGAGATTGTTGATTAGTAATAATACCTGGAAGGTTAATTGTGAGAATTTCGAATCCCTGTTCACTTTTCCAGTTAAAGACTGGATCGAACTCATCGTAGATGCGGTTGGCAGTAGCATGATCAGCTTTTCTCTCCATTTTCTGAATTTTCTTGGTTTGTATTTGGATTTGGAATTAAGGATATTAATTTGGGTTATGTTGATAAGAGGGATCCAATCGATTTCTTTATGTACTAATGAACAAATGTATTTTTTCATAAGTTGTTTTCTTTGAGGTTAGGTTATTCCTTTACTTAGCCTAACTGTTATGGTCCCCTTCTATATTGTTCTTCCCCTTTTATATTCAAGTTTATTTTCCAATTCTCTAGAAAATAAACAAAAAGGTTGAGAAATGCGTTGCTTTAAAGAGAACAAATAACAAGTTTTCCAGATTGGACAACCAAAGTTTTTCTATAAGATTATGCGTTTTTTTTTTCAAAAGATTCTCTCATTCCAATATAATGCAATGAATTTTGACATCAGCCTCAGTTCCATTTCCAAATTACCAAAAGCTTAAATAGATGTCACAACAGTCTTTACCAACAACCCAACAACGTTTAATCATCAAAATGCACCAGACTCTTACCACTTAAGAATCCACTTCGACTTTTTGAAAGATCATTTGCTAAAACAGCAGTAAACATTCTAGAGATCATTCGGATTCAAACACAAGGTGACATGAGGTCGATCCTCTGGCCACACTAGCCAACTCGTTGAGCATCTCTCGCCTCATTTCCAACTTTTCTAGCTCTTTCGGCCCGACGCATGTTGGGTAGAAAGTTGCTTTCCTCAACTGTCTAGCATTCTTGAGGATGTAAGTGGCCACTTGTTTCACGTCTTCTCGTTCCCATTCATATCTTGTCCACACCAATGTCTCAAGATGGAGCAACAGACATTCTCGTACACATTTCGGCTGAATCCATTCACAGCCCACCGGACAGTATTCCCGACATGACTGACAACAATGCAATTAGTATGATATTAGACCATCAAAATATATGAAAAAAGAAGCTCTGGAGTAACTGCTTACGCCGTCGAGTTTGAGGATTTGCAATTTAGGAGAGCTATCGAGCATGAAAGAAAGTAGATTCCACACATTTATTTCATCTATATCTAGCTCCAAAGAGACCAGCTGATAGAAGATGTTACCAGTGGGATACTTAATCTGTGGATGGTTAAGCATCAGTACTAACAAAGCAATGTAGATTAAAAAAAAATATTGTTAACTTTTACCTCTGAGTATAAGTGTAAGGAAAGACACTTGGCTGAAGTGAGAGATGCAAGAATGTTCTCATTGGCTATATGAGAAACTTAAGTGATCTTTGCTTCCACCAGCTCTGGCGCATTCTCAATCAGACAGAAGTCAATATGATCGAGGCATTCGATGTTCAAGTGTTTCAAAGATGGTGCATTTATCACATAGCCTCCACCACTTAGTTCTATGTCATAATCCAATCAATTTTTAAAAACCACTAAATTGATTGTGACTTAAAAATTGCTTAAAATCATAAATTGTAACCTTTTGAAAACCATTTAGGTAGTTAGTGGCTTTAAGGGCTTTAGCATAAACAAAAGTCATTAAAACCAGTCAGAACTTTGAAAAATGTAAGAGTATCAAGAGCCTAATCCCCAATCGGACCCCTAACTATGTTTGATTCGGTTTGATTGTAAACCCAAAAGAAAACCGGTCGGTCTCAGGATCCTCTTTTATGACTTCTCATCTTTTTTCTCTCCAGATTCTTTGCACTTTTCCACTGTGTTTCTCCGTTTGTCTTTTTTTTCTTCTTTTTCTTGCGCATCCTTTTACTACTAAACACAAGTGACATCTGTGTGTGAGCTTTAGTCAGATTCGTGTGTAGGCTGTGTTATGTGTTCGTCTTTGCGTTCTTAATCTGAAGGAAGGGATTATTGTTGTTTCTGTTGACACGGAAATGGAACAAAAACGGTATGTTTCTTTGTTTGAAATCCATTTTTATGTGCTTTGGTCGGAATCCATTTCTCTGATTTATTAACTGTAAAGATCCAATCCTAATTTGTTTGAACCCTAAAAAACCCAATATCTTTAACTATTTGATTTTTACTTCTTTTTTTTTTTTTGTTACAGCAAAATTGGCGGTGAAAGTTTGAGAAATCGAGATGCTAAGGACATGATCAGTGAGTTACCTGAAGCTTTGCTCCTGCAAATATTATCTTCAGTTCCAACAAAAGATGTCATAGCCACTAGTGTTTTGTCTAAACGGTGGAAATCTGTTTGGAAGATGGTGCAAAAGCTCAAGTTTGAATCTGAAATTGACCATGTCTCTTCAGAGGATGTTTACAGGTTGCTGATTATGCATAAAGCTCCATTTCTGGAAAGTTTGCATTTGAAAATTGAAGATACAAGTGGTCGTTTGGATATTGGGATATTGATTGGAATTGCATTTTCACGCCATGTGCGTGAACTGGTGTTGGATCTCTTCCATGATGATCAAGAGAAAGTAAGGTTTCCGAGTGGATTGTGTAGCTACAACAATACACTCGAGGTGTTGAAGTTCAAGTACGTTCTTTTAGACTTTCCTTCTCGGGTTTGTTTCAATGCACTTAGAGAGCTGCATCTTTTCCATGTGGTATTCAAAAACGAAGCATCTGTTTGCAACCTTTTATCTGGCTGCCCTAGGCTTCAGGATTTGGTTGTGGAACGAAATAGCAATTTAGATGTGGAGACTTACACTATCGCTGTACCATCATTGCAGAGGCTAACCATAGAAGAGAATTATTATGCCACAGAATTAAGTGGTGGAGGCTATGTGATAAATGCACCATCTTTGAAATACTTGAACATCCAATGCCTCGATCATATTGACTTCTGTCTGATTGAGAATGCGCCAGAGCTGGTGGAAGCAAAGATCCTTGATGTTTCTCATATACCCAATGAGAACATTCTTGCATCTCTCACTTCAGCCAAGTGTCTTTCCTTACACTTACCCTCAGAGGTAAAAATTAACAATGTTTTTGTATCTGCCATTTGTTTTGTTAGTACTGATGCTTAACCATCTATCCACAGATTAAGTATCCTACTGGTAGCATCTTCTTTCAGCTGGTCTCCTTGGAGGTATATATAGATAAAATAAATTGGTGGAATCTACTTTCGTTCATGCTGGATAGCTCTCCTAAATTGCAAATCCTCAAGCTCTTTGGCGTAAGCAATTTACCACAAGTTATTTTCGTTTCATATGTTTTGATGATGTAATTTCATACTAATTGCGTTGTTATCAGTTATGTCGTGAAGAGTGTCCGGTGGGCTGGGAATGGAATCAGCCGAAATGTGTACCAGAATGTCTGTTGCTTCATCTGGAGACATTGGTGTGGACAAGATACGTATGGGGACGAGCAGACACGAAACAAGTGGCCACATACATCCTCAAGAATGCTAGACAGTTGAAGAAAGCAACTTTATCCACACCATACATCGAACCGAAAATGCTGAAAACGAGGCGAGAGATGCTCAACGAGTTGGATAGTGTTGTCAGAGCGTCAAAGTCATGTCACCTTGTGTTCGAACCCGAATGATCTCTAGAATGTTTTGGGAAAATGGGAAATTCTCAACTTGTTGAATCTTTCAAGAAGTCTAGTGGATTGTTAAAATAGTCTGGTGCATTTTGATGATTAAAACGTTGTTGGGTTGTGTCATCTATTTAAGCTTTGGTAATTTGGAAATGGAACTGAGGCTGATGTAGAGTGAACATTTACACTTCTTGTTAAAAGAACATGTGGCTTTTGGTGTTAATTAATTCTGAGTCGACTCTCGCAATTTTCGTTGTTCCAGGCCACCTACTTTCTTGTGTCTACATCTTTTAAAGAGGTGTTATATGCGTCTTCTTAAAATTTCAGATTGTTAATTTATTGGAACAAACCTGCTGGTAATTAAAGATTGACGATCAAGTCGGCTCTTGCGATCGCATTATTTTTCCATAAAAAAATACAAGTGAGGCAGCTTCGTTTGTCTCTTTAAGTCTTGAGTTGTCAAGATCACAATTGGCTCATCAATTCTCAAGGTACAAGGCTTGGAGGCATTTGGCCGCGTTCGTTGGAAATCACAAACAGAAAATTCCATGCATAATGAAGATTGAGAGAGCCAAAACTAATTGACTATCTAGATGTACTCCTGCTTCGCCACCACATCATGATAAAGTAATCAGTGTCATATACGGATGCTTAGAATTTAGAAATCAACAACATTACATATGCAGCTGCTAAAAGAAGCATGAGAAACGCAAAGAGTCGTCAAGATAATCAAGAGACCAAGCACACACAATCCTGTAGATTGATGTTGGATAGCAAAATCTACAAAAGAGATTTATCAATGTGTTTGTGTTGAAGTTAAGCCACAAGATGACGATAAATCTGTGGATCGGCCATCACTGCACCTGTCAACATCTTTCTTAAATATCTATAAACATGTGGCTTCTCATTTTGATCTCTGTAATTTTTTTTTTCTGATCAAAGATCTCTGTAATTATGTAGGATAAGTCTAATTTCAATACTATGTAATATTATTAGGATTAAAAAAGTCCATAAAAACTGAAAATATAATATTTAATAACGTTTAGAGGAAACTGCTAAGAAGAAATAATATAATACAAATTTAGAAAAGCGAGATTGGATATCGGATTGAGATATCTTTCCAAATGTCAATATTCTCTTTACTCATTAGACTGACTACTGATGGACTGACTCGTGGCGCACAGACAGCCTTCGAGCCTCTGTCTGAAAAAACAAATTTAGAGACAGAGAGAGAGAGAAAGATCTGTGCGTGAAAAAGGCGCAACTATAAGAGAATCCGATACGAAACTCTTTATTCTTCCTCAAACCTTTTTGCTCACTTCAATTCACACAGTTCCTGTGTTTTGAATTCATTTGTTTTCCTGGGTTTCTCACAAATCAAATATCTTCCTTGTCGTCACTGTTTCCGAACATCCATAAAAATGGAAGGAAAAGATTTGGAGTTTGCAGTAAACGGAGAGAGATTCAAAGTCAACTCTGTTGACCCTTCTACGACTTTACTCGACTTCTTGCGACTCCACACTCCTTTCAAGAGTGTCAAGCTCGGCTGCGGCGAAGGCAAACTCTTTTTTTCCTATTTTCTTTTGTACTGTTTTTTAAATAAAGGCCTAAGCTTTATATGTCTTGAAACAAATTTTGACTTTCTGCATCTTTCAGACAAGATTTTAACTGTCTTGTCTGACTAAAAAAAATGTGTGTTTTTTTCTGGTTTTAAAGTGCAGGAGGATGTGGTGCTTGTTTAGTAATGCTATCAAAATACGATCCAGACTCAGATCAAGTGAAGGAACATAGTATAAACTCTTGCCTCACACTTCTCTGCAGCATAAACGGATGCTCCATCACAACATCAGAAGGTCTCGGAAACACAAAGAACGGCTTCCACCCAATCCACAGCCGTTTCGCCGGGTTCCACGCCTCTCAGTGCGGTTTCTGCACTCCAGGGATGTGCATTTCTCTCTACTCAGCTCTCTCAAATAGCTCAGCAGGAGGCCTCACGGTCTCCGAAGCTGAGAAATCAATCGCTGGAAACCTCTGTAGATGCACCGGCTACCGTCCCATTGTAGATGCTTGCAAGAGCTTCGCTGCTGATGTCGACATCGAGGACTTGGGGTTGAACTCGTTTTGGAAGAAGGGAGATAGCAAAGAGGCTATGTTGAAGAGCTTGCCTCCTTACAACCCCAAAGACCATCTCGTGACAACGTTCCCTGAGTTCTTGAAGAAGAATGTTCATAATGGTTTGGGGTATCGTTGGACTACTCCTTTTAGTTTAACCGAGCTTCATAACATATTGGAGTCTGCCAATGCCGGAGGCTCGTTGAAGTTAGTTGTTGGCAACACAGGGACAGGTTATTACAAAGACGATGAGGGAAGGGTTGATAGGTATGTTGATATCAGCCGCGTTCCGGAGATTACAATGATCAAGAGAGATGAGAATGGTATTGAGATTGGAGCAGCTGTCACCATATCGAATGTGATCGATGCTTTGAAGGAGGAAGGCAAGTCTTTTGCCATTTTCAAGAAAATGGCGGCTCATATGGAGAAAATTGGTAACCGTTCTATCAGGAACTCAGGGAGTATCGGCGGGAATCTAGTCATGGCGCAGAGCAGAAAGTTTCCTTCTGATATCGCCACGCTTCTGCTCGCTGCAGATGCGTCAGTGTATGTGTTTAACGGCGGGATAATCAAGAAGGTTAAGCTACATGAGTTTCTTGACTCGACTCGGGTTTTAGACACCAAACAAGTTCTTTTAAAAGTTGAGATTCCAGCGTGGACTGATGACGCTGGACTGCTCTTTGAGACTTACCGAGCCGCGCCTCGCTCTATTGGCAACGCATTGCCGTATGTGAATGCTGCTTTCTTTGCAAGAGTGTCTCGCCAAATGGTGGATGAATGCTTGTTGGCTTTTGGTTCTTATGGCGGTGATCATTCGATCAGGGCGACGGAAGTAGAGCGTTTCCTGACGGGTAAATTGCTGAGTCACAGTGTGTTATATGAAGCTATGTGTTTACTTAGAGGAGTCATAGTTCCTGGCAAAGGCACATCTTACCCTGAGTATAGGAAAGCCTTGGCTGTTGGGTTTCTTTTTGAGTTTTTCTCTCCACTGATTGATGATAATAATGGCCATAGCAACGGCCGTGTAGATCCCACAGAGTCTCTTCTTCCCTTCCTCTCATCTTCACAACAAGTGGTAGAGAGTGATGAGTTTCAGCCTGTGGGTGAAGCTGTTATCAAAGCTGGAGCTGCAATACAGGCTTCAGGTGAAGCTGTTTTTGTTGATGATATTCCGACTTTACCAGACTGTTTACATGGAGCATTTATTTACAGCACAGAGCCTTTGGCTAAGATTAAAAGCATAAGCTTCAGTGAGAACGTGACTCCTGCTGGAGTTTTTGCAGTTCTTACTTTCAAGGACATACCAATACAGGGACAGAACATTGGTTCCAAGACTGTTTTTGGACCGGGGCCTTTATTTGCAGAAGAACTCACTCGATGTGCTGGTCAAAGAATTGCTCTTGTGGTAATTCTATATTTTTTTATTTATTTAATTGATTTTCTGTCTTTTTTTTTTTGCATACTGATTTCGGCTTTGCAGGTTGCAGACACACAGAAACATGCAGACAGGGCAGCAAAACTTGCAGTTGCTGAGTATGATGTAAATAACTTAGAAGAGCCGATATTAACGGTCGAAGATGCGGTTAAGAGATCTAGCTTCTTTGATGTTCATCCAATGTTTTACCCTGAACCAGTAGGTGATGTTTTAGAAGGAATGAAAGAAGCTGATAGAAAGATACTCGTGGCTGAGGTATCTCTAAATGTTTGTAGTTACACATCCTTAAGCTCTCACTGTCTCGTGTATGTGTTTTTGAAACTTGGTTATATACATCCAGTTCAGGCTCGGTTCACAATACTTCTTCTACATGGAGCCACAAACAGCACTTGCCTTGCCAGATGAAGACAACTGCGTGAAAGTGTTCAGTTCATCTCAAGCACCTGAGTACGTGCATTCGGTCATCGCTACGTGTCTTGGCATTCCAGAGCATAACGTCCGAGTCATCACCAGAAGAGTTGGAGGTGGCTTTGGCGGCAAAGCTATTAAATCAATGCCTGTAAGTTTTTTTTTTTTTTTAATACCAATAGGTTCAGAGCTGAAAGCCTGTAAACCCTCATGCTCTGGTTTCAGGCATGGGGATTACGCGCATTCGGTTTTCGGTTCCGGTTTTTGGTTCTAAAAATTTAGGATCCGTATTGGTATTCGGAAAACTCGGTTCGTTTCCGGTTCTTTTTTTGTTCTCGGTTCAGTTCGGGTAACAGTTAGGAACCGGCCAAGATCTAATATAATTTCGGATCCCATTCGGTTTGTTTTTTCTGTTTATTCGGGTAAAAAGTCAGAAAATTCATGTTTTTAGAATTAAATATATAAAAAAATTCGGATAAAAATTTGAATAATTCGGATAGATTTAAATATTTTGGATAAAAAGCATTCTAATAAATTGTTTTATAAATAGTATTTTAAAATATTATTTGATTATTAGAAAACTAAATATAGTTAATAATTTATAAGTATAGAAATTATATTATAGAAATTTGGTTCCGGATAAATGAGCCAAATGGTTTGTTTTCTCGTAAATGCTCATTGAGACGTGATGTTTCAGGTTGCAACAGCATGCGCACTGGCAGCTCACAAGCTGCAGCGTCCTGTCAAGATGTATCTGAACCGAAAGACGGATATGATAATGGCTGGAGGAAGGCATCCAATGAAAGTGACATACAACGTCGGTTTCAGATCAGACGGGAAGCTCACAGCGCTGGAGCTTACAATGCTGATAGACGCAGGGATGGAGCCTGACGTGAGCCCGATCTTACCTAGGAACATAATGGGCCCGCTGAGAAAGTACGACTGGGGAGCCTTGTCGTTCGACGTTAAAGTGTGCAAGACGAATCTTCTGAGCAGAACAGCGATGAGAGCTCCAGGGGAAGTGCAAGGCTCGTACATCGCGGAGGCCATCATCGAGAACGTAGCCTCTTCTCTTCAGATGGAAGCTGATGAAGTGAGAAAGATAAACCTTCATAGTTACAATAGCCTCAGGAAGTTCTACAAGCATATCTCCGGTGAGGCGGAGGAGTACACACTGCCTTTGTTGTGGGACAAGGTGGAGATATCTTCAGAGTTCGAGAAGAGAGGTGAGATGGTTAAGGAGTTTAATATGCGTAACGTGTGGCGAAAGAGAGGGATCTCTCGAGTACCTATTGTTCATCAAGTTATGCAGAGGCCCACGCCGGGTAGAGTAAGCATCTTGAGCGATGGTTCGGTTGTGGTTGAGGTTGGTGGAATCGAGATAGGTCAAGGGTTGTGGACCAAAGTGAAACAGATGGTTGCGTATGGTCTCGGTTTGACGAAATGCGCCGGAAGCGATGAGCTGATTGAGAGGGTACGTGTTGTTCAGGCCGACACGCTCGGTTTGATCCAAGGAGGTTTCACTGCCGGTAGCACCACGTCCGAGAACAGTTGTGAAGCCGTTAGGCTTTGCTGTGTTATGTTGGTGGAGAGGCTGAAAGTTACAATGGATCAAATGATGATGGAGAAGAAGTCAGGTTCCGTGACGTGGAACAAGCTTATTCAACAAGTAGGTAGCCTAGTAACTCTTAATCGTTTATTTTATCGAAGATTCTGCATGAATAACAGTAATGTTTGAATGTCTTATCATCAGGCGTATGCTCAGTCTGTGAATTTATCGGCGAGTGCATTGTATACGCCAGAGTTTTCTTCCATGGAATACCTCAACTATGGGGTTGGAGTCAGCGAGGCAAGTCACATGCTAAACTATTGTTTGTTTAAATCAGTGTTCTAAAAATCGCTCTAGCCGGCGCCTGATCGACAAGTCAGACCTGAACAAAACAGTTTTTTCAGAACGATTTTATTTAAACAGTCAAAAAATCAGTCTAGGCATCCGACTAATTAGTAATTCTATATAAAGCGCCTAACTAGCGCCTAACGATTTCTTGAACATTGGTTTAAGTGTTGAAGGACTTAAACAATAATCTGATTCTACTTGCAGGTGGAGGTAGATGTACTGACTGGAAAGACAGAGATTTTAAGATCAGATATCATTTATGACTGCGGAAAAAGTCTTAATCCTGCTGTTGATTTAGGACAGGTTAGCTAATCTTTACTTTCTTGTTTCTTCTGAGTCATTTATTTGAGCTAAGTAGGGATGGTTTGTGTGAAAAGGTGGAAGGAGCTTTTGTACAAGGAATCGGATTTTTCATGATGGAAGAGTACACTACAGATGAGAAGGGGCTTGTGGTGCAACAAGGCACTTGGGACTACAAAATTCCCACGGTCGATACCATCCCTAAGCAGTTCAACGTCGAGATTCTCAACACTGGACATCACAAAAACCGCGTTCTCTCCTCTAAAGGTACACTGCGCTCTGACTTTATCTATTTGTGAAAGTTCTGTTTTGATATTAGTAACGATATTTTCATCTGATCCACAGCATCGGGTGAGCCGCCTTTGCTTCTGGCGGCTTCGGTTCATTGTGCAACGAGATCAGCGATTAGGGAAGCACGGAAACAGTCCCTTTCATGGAACTGTAATGATGGAAATAGAGACGTGTCTGGTGTGGATTTTGAGTTACCGGTTCCAGCTACTATGCCCGTGGTAAAGGGTCTTTGCGGATTGTATAGCGTAGAGAAGTACTTAGAAGGGAAGATCTGTGGGAAATAAAGGCAAATTCTTGTTGTTGCTGTTTAGAGCGTTACTATTGTTGCGTCTTTATATTATACATAACTGATGTCGCGAGCTAATGTTTTCAAAGCATGAGCTTGTATGAAAGGAAAGAAGACAGAATAAAGTGAAGATAGAAAGGCTTCAATAATATTTATTGTACGGAGATCATGTGTGTAAGTAACATGAAGAAGTATAAGGGAAACTTATCTTCAAAGGCGAGCTTAGATAAGTGTTATGGCATAATGAGTTTTTTCAGTTGATTTTACATAAGACAGGATGAAATTTGATTTACTTACCTGCCAATAATTTTAATGTCGATATATTGTGATACTAGAGAAAGATTACATAGATAAATCTGTAACCAACAATTCTATCTATTTTACTAGGGTTTATGTTTTATTGCACCTTTGCTAGCTGCTGATGATCTTCTGTAAATTCTTTTTTTTTTCTGCTAATCTGCATGATTAATTAATAAATCGTCTTCTCCGAAATTTAAAACCCGAATTTCTTAATATAATAAAATCATTAATAAACTCACAATCAAACAAATAGACTAAAAACTTTCATAAACTACCAAAATCTTATTTTAAGAATAAAACCTCAAAATGAAAAATTGATGATTGATTGCTTAAACCATAAATCATCAGAAAAAATCCTTAAAAATTTATTCATTTGCTTTATACTTCTTGACATTAACAAAGATACTAATAATGATAAAATTTCACAAATACTTATAATCCATACATTTAATATATTATACAACATACAATATTATAATATTATATAATAAAATATAATATAAATTACATATATAATAAACAACACACAAGTTTTAGAAACTTACATATAAAGTACCAAATTACTCGAGCACTATTTTGTAATGCTCTCATATGTGCTCAATCAAAGCATTTCGAAGTGATAAATGAGTTTTTTTTTTTTAATTTGTAGATTAGAAACTAGAAATTGTTGAAATCAGATATGTTCATCAATTAAGAGTAAGAATTACAAGTTGCAGAAATTACGTCTCCAAAATCAGGCTAAAAATTAGCCCTAAAAGAACGAGAACGAGATAATATGATATTACTTACGAATTTAGACAATACCAATGATGATACACATGAATATATGTGATTTGGAAAAAGCGAGACTCGTGCAAAAGAAGAACTCAAGAGCAGCAACAACCTTCACTTCATCTAAATAACTGTCAACCATATTTTGATTATTTTGGAGATTCAGGTACGGTTAACCGTAAATTATGGTATTTTGATATCATTTATAAAATATGTAATATTTAAGTATTTATGTAATTTTCTTTAATTTGTGTTAAGTCTGTTTAATGTATTTTTATTTTGTGAGCTTTATTTATTATATTTTATACTGTGTGAAATTTATTTTAATGTTATGCAATATTTATCCTTTATTTAATTTGGTGTAATTAAGTTATTCTAAATTAAGTTTAATATATGTATTTGTAAAATAAAATAAGTATAAAGACCAAAAAAATAAAAAATAAAATAGTTTTTAAAATTTGAGGCTGGATTGGAGATACTCTAATAATTACATTAAATATTTGTATACAAGTACTTTACTAGGACCAATGCACCCCCTCCCTAACTTAGATCATTTCACTTGGTGCCTTCGTTTTTGAAACTTAATGTGATTTTACTCTCACGAATTGGAAACTATTTGAATGGAAATAGTGTTATCACATTCTAATGCCCTTAGTAGCGATATCAACTAGTAACACTAATCTCAGGGATTGTACATGGGATTTTGGATGGGTTCTGACTTTTAACTTGTTTTCCCAAGTCTTTATTCGCGTCATTCTTGTTTATTTGGCTAGTTGAAATGGACTGCGTCCGGATTAAGAAAAAATATATTATATAGAAGTAATTGATTGAATGACTATGTCATATGACTCATATCTTAGAAATATAATATATACGTGTTACATATGTGAAATAAATAAAATTTTAAAGAAAGTAATCATCTTTTCTTCTTTTTCTGAAAGAAAGTAACCCACGTTTTGTAACAAAATTAAAAAATTCGTATATTTTAGTAAATTATAATATACTCTGTAAAAATTCCACTTTCAACACAAAGTTATTTAACGATTTTGATTTTTAGGCTGCACGACTAAAGTTGTTTTTTTTGTTGTTGAATGGAAAATAATGTGACTTCTTTTATCTGTACTTTGGTATATAAAATTACGAAGGTTGAATATATATCATCTAAAGAATCTTAGTAGAGTGATAAGATTCCCTAATTAGATTACTTTTCTAATAATGAACTAAAAGATAAAGAGAAAGGATAAAGAAAAGGCCGCTCCTCGTTGTCTCGTAATGCATGTAATTGCTGACTTTTGTTATATATTAATATGTTTCCATTTAAAATATCATGGATGACCTTTAGCATATTATCTCTTTGATTTTGCTTTGCATTGCGATCTTAGTATAATACTAGCTAGTATAATCTTTAATTTACAAAAAGACAAAGTATCTGCATGGCCTCCATGAACTAAAGTAATTTGAGTGTAGAGCATAAACCAGCTCATCAGCTTGAAATAAAACTTTTAATAGTGGTGCAATTATTTTCTTTGGATTTAGAAAATAAACAAATTATCTTCTTTGGAATGTTGTGCACTAATTAATTTTTAAACACATTTACTTTCTCTAGCATCTGATTTCCACTAGTTATTGGTTATGTATTTCAGTTATTGATCACGTGTGTTATAGAGTTCAAATAAAATAATGGCCATATCATATGATTTAACAACTGAATGGAAATAACTAGTCAGTAACAAGCTCATTTTGTTTCCTTCATGCGTTAGTTTTTTTTTCTGAAAAGTTATTTTTAATATATCATCTTCCAGTTTTTGACAGAAATTACCAAACAAATAAAAACAGAAAATTTCACCCAAAAAAGGAAAAATCAAAACAGATAAATAAAAGGGAAAATTCATAAATACTTCTTTTAGTGTTTGTTGCATGAACAATAGTATAATAATTAAAATATTTTTTTAAATAACATTTATTAATTAATAGAATTAATTTTTCTTCTTTTAATTTTTCATTTGAGAATTCTTTTATATTTCTTTCGAATCCTTACACGAGACCAGTTGGACAAAAAAATTAGATTAATCTCTTTTTATGTGGTAGTTTAAATAATAACCTTACGAGATTCGAACCGTAAAATATGTTTTTTCATGTGGTAGTTATTCTTGATTTCTTGTGAAAGATTTTTATGTCTATTTACATATAATACTTAATTCTTTATATATTGATTATGAAACACAATAAAAACATCATTTAATAACTACATCACACATATGTGTGTTTGTATATATATATATATATATATTATATAGTACTCTTCACAATATATATTTTAATAATGAATATTAGATAAAGAATGAAAACTATCAATATATCTATAACAACATCATTTTTAATTAATTGGATCCTACATCTCTTTTAGTAAAGGTTCACAGCTGTGAGTGCCGTCATCTGGGTTCAAGTACAGTCATTTAGAATGTTTTAAGTGGTAAGAAAACATGGATTCTACGGGTTTTGTGGTGATTAGTCTTTAGGTCTGGAAAGCTTTTGAATAAAAATCATCATTCTTAATTTATAAATTGAGTATTAACTTCACAATAATCATACCATGGATCATATAAAATATAATCATTCAGAATGTCTTAAGTGGTAAGAAAGCATGGATTCTACGAGTTTTGTGGTGATTACTCTTTAGGTCTGAAAGCTTTTGGATAAAAATCATCATTCTTAATTTATAAATTGAGTATTAACTTCACAATAATCATACTAAAAGTTGCATGGATCATATAAAATATAATAAATAGTACATTTTTATCGTGTTCTCTCTAAAACTATGTCAATTTTTAGTTTGATGTAGAAACAAATTATCTCTTCCTCAACTCTCGACTCTTTTATGGTTACAAGATGAGCAACTCAGTGTCAAAGATTTTCGGTTCGAGTACATTCACTATCTGAGAAGGGATCTCGTAAGCAACCCTTGTACTTGGTCTTAGGGGAACTAATCTGGCCGTAAGCATGCATCATTCCTAGTCTACCAACGAAAAAATCTTTTTTGGTTCGTAACTAAATGTTGTGTCTTTTTCTCTTCTCATTTGAGAGTTGTAAAAACAGAAAACATTATTCCAGTTTATCAGAATTTTTCAAACAACGTATAAGTCTATACCTTTACAATTGTAAATTACATCGGCACTCTCTTTAAAGAACTGTTCTTAACAGATATAGATACTGATGCAGCTTTTTATTTAGTTTATAGATTTGATTTTAAACAACGTATAAGTCTATACCTTTACAATTGTAGTTTATCTTTTTAATCAAAGAGGATGGATAATTCCCTTTAAGGCAAGCAAGTTAAAGTTAAGAAAGAAGTTTGTGTTCAAAAAAAAAAAATTTGTTAGTTTTCAAATTTAAATATTTATATACTAATAAAAGAAAAATGTTTCTCTTTTTTATTGTGGCACACAACAATCAAAGATTGAAAGAGTACCACTTCAACACATGTTTTAAATACTTACAGAATGTTAAACATTTTTTTATCATTTTAACTAAATATATTTAAATAATATTTTATATTCATATATATTATAACCGATAATACGTTTTATACCCAACTGCATTTTAACATTGATATTCATATTATTACCCACAAAAATAAATAAAATTAAGATGAAATTTTAAAATATTATTTTCACATCAAATAAAGTCTAAAAATAACAAAAGTGATTTTTTTTTTACAAATTCTTCATTTCTAGTTCATCAATTCCATTTGAGAGATATTTAAGCACAGCTTAGACCTTAATTTAGATTTTGTAAAATTCTAATTTCTAATATATAATGTGGTGTATGTGGCTGAGTCTATTTATGTTGATGACAAACAACATATGGCGTATGTGGAGAAACTTATAAAAATCGATTTGGTTTTCTATATTATTAAAGTATATTTATCATTTTGTTCACGCGCTCATAGATTAAATAACTTCAAGATTCATGGTTAAGTTCGAATAGTAAAAAATGAGTAGAAGTCATTTACTGTATTATGTGGGTGAAGGTTTTTTTTTGGCAACATTATGTGGGTGAAGCTAAAACACTGAAAAAGATCATGTAATTATTGTATAGCTAATAAACAAGTTTTTATAAGCTCCCGAAACTAATGTACTGGCCATTACACAGATTAGACCCACAGATGGAAAGAACGTGCCTAAAAAACTTATTATAGAGGTGTTACAGTTTTAGTCCAGAACTCTTCAAAATTAGACAGTAATAGAAGCTAGTATTTCAGAAAACTAAAATTATTTTCGAAACGTGCATATAAATTTTACCTTTGCAAGTATTTAAGAAGAATCGAATAAAAACTATGTGATTAAATTAAATTAAATTGCCTGTACATCGCACTCGATATACAGTTATATGTGTATATATAACTAGTATTGGTATATTAAAAATAAATATTGCTATATTAGTAATCAACGCATGGTTGTTACTTAATATTTATGTCTAGAAGAATTCAGTATAAAGTAAATGATATCTCTAAATATTACGACAAATTTTATTTTATTTTGAATAAGGGGCTATTACGACAAAGTTGAGTAGGCAAACCAAGCTACCAAGCTACCAAGCTATACTGTGTATATATATATAGACATATACATTCATACCAAAACGAAGACATCTTCGGTCCCAACATGTTCACGACGTATCTTTCTTCTTCATTTTCTCTTATTGTGATCCTGTTCACATCTCTCATCTTCATCTCCATTTCCTCACTCCAAACTCCCAAGGTAAACTGGCTCTTACTTTAAAACTAAGTCCTCTTAATCGTTGTATATTTTTGAATTGAGCTTTTTGGTGATAAATTTGTATTTGAAACATTATTAATTTTGATCTGTAATCCCATAACATACATGTGAAACTTCTTTTGTAGCATTATGTAGTGTACATGGGCAACCCCATTGAAGCTGATGTGCATAACAGTGAAGCTTATTATCTCCAAATGTTGGACACTCTTCTTCCAAGGTTGCTTATATATATATATCTTCATTTTCTACTTGGACGTGGAGTATATATTAGAGTTTTGACTTGAGGGGGCGTTTTGTCTATGGTAGTAGTTATATTGGTTAAGGCTCCTATGGCTTGAAATTCAAGGGTTTGAATCCAAAGACCAAATTTTCCCCAATCATAACTAAGTGAAATACCAATGATTGAATGACAGAAGATTTTGGAAACTACTGACAAAAAGTCTGAAACCAAAAACTGAAATATCACCAACAATTTTTTATATTGTAATAAATATCGATTTAGATGTAATGAGGTAATGATGATTGTGCAGAGAAGAGAGTGAGAGGAGAAAAGGAGTACATCATTACAAGCATGCCTTCAGAGGCTTCTCCGCTATGCTTACAGAAGAAGAAGCTGCAGCACTTTCTGGTACTCCTTACTTTATAAACTAAATATTGTATCATCGGTTAAAATTATATTAACTAAATATTGTATCATTGGTTAAGAAAGTTTTACAACTAATTGAACAGTCTTTATCTAAGAAACGTCATAAGTCCTTGCTTTGTTCAATTAGTCTAAGAAACGTAAATGAGTCTTTGTTAGTGTGTTATTATAATAGTATATGTGCTGTTTTTGCATGGTTTATACTGGCCTTCGCCTTTAGATTTATCAGTGGCTTTAAACATAAAGAAAGTTATAAACTTGTAATGATAGATCGGTTAGGTTAAAAGGGTGATGATATATATTTATTATAATAAAAGGTGGTGAGATCTGTGTGATATTGCAGGACACGATGAGGTAGTGTCGGTGTTCGAAGACCCGATGCTTCAACTTCACACAACTCGGTCGTGGGATTTTTTGGATTCACTTTCTGGAGAATCTTCTTCATTTCCAATTTATAACAGTTTTCATGGCTCATCTGATATCATCATTGGCGTTGTGGATACCGGTGAGAACACTATGTTAAAAACGTTTTGTCCTAATAAATATACGGTCTCAAACTATGTGTAAACTCAATATACATACTACTAGAAATAATAAACGTCTAAAAGAGAAACGATCCACAACAAAATAATCAAACTATTTGGACGTTCTATATATGCTATTTCGATTCAATGATTAATAAGAAGAACTTCGGAATACAAGTATTTTCTTAAAAAAAATTAGAACTCTCATTTCAATAGTAGCTAATTATAAATAAAATATTTTGAATACATTTTTAAAATATTAAATTTTTGTTTTCGAAACGGAAGGTCACGGAAAAAAAAATAGAACATCACTTACGCTTCTAAATAGAGACTCACAAGAAATAGATTCTAGAAGTTAAGCATGATCTAATTAAAAACGTTCAAATCCAATTCCAATCTAGTTTTATACTAATTGAACAGCATTAGAATTTTTGTTTACTAAGAATTTCAATTTGTGCTCTAGTGCAGTTTGTATTCATAATTAGCATAAGAAATTGAAAAAAATCTTCTTTTTCAATTGTGTCTATCGGAAATCCCAAATTTTATATCTGAATTAAAAAGAAAATTAAAAGTAAATAAACTGTGAAACGGTCCTAATAATCGCATATGGCTAAATTCATAAAATATATACAGGTATATGGCCAGAGTCTCCAAGTTTCAGTGATAAAGGGTTCGGAGAAATACCTTCAAAGTGGAAAGGTATTTGCATGGAAGGTCCTGACTTCAACAAATCCAGCTGTAACAGGTCTCTTCCAGAAACTGTCATAAAACTTTTCCTCTCTAATAAAAAAATATTTTATGTAATAATTTCTGGTTTGTTTTTACTTCCTTTTAGATATAACTAGATCGTTTTTCCGCGCTACGCGCGGATAATATACTTTTAATTTTTTTTTCATATTTTTTCACATGTAAATTATTATCTTAATTTTAGATTAATTTTTTTTATTTAATCAATTGCAACTTACTATTTTTACTTTCATGGTAAATATTTTGTATAAATGAGGAAATTTAGTTTTAAAATTTTATTTATCGTTTTAAAATTTTATTTATATTAATCTCAAATAAGTTTCAATGATATGAAATGAAAAAGAGTAACCTGACGGTCATTAGGCGCTAGTCGGATCCTCTCGAGGCTCAGAACAAACAAATTTGTTCAATAATGCACCTGCATTTATTATTATTGTTTTACGTAAATTTTATAAAATTGATGATTGATAACTGTTTTAGAACTGGAACTGTTTAAAATTTATCTATGCATTATTAAATAGTAAAAATATTAAATTATAAAATAATATTAATATTAATTAGAAGTGACGTAAAAATAATATTATTAGTGACCAATAATTTAATTATAAAAAAATTATTGATCCGTACTTTGATATTTCTTAGAAATATTATTTATTCACCAACCAATAAAAGTCTGCAAGCTCATATTCAGTAGTTGAAAAAAAAGAAACAAAATAATAGAATTTGCCAAATTATATCATATATTTTTTTAAGTAAAAATAAATAAAAAATAGTACAAACCTTTTCTAACATTGTTAACGCCGTCATCAAAACAATAAACCTTAAATCCTAAACATTAAACCCTAAAAACTAAACCTTAAATTTTTAGGTAAATCCTAAACTTTTGGGTAATCTCTAAATCCTTGGGTAAATCCTAAATCCTTGGGTAAACTCTAAATCCTTGGGTAAACCCTAAACTATAGGGTAAATCCTAAACCCTAGGGTTTAGGGCTAAGTTTTAGAGTTTTGCTGACGGCGTTTAGAATTTAGTGTTTAGGATTTATTGTTTAGTTTTTACTATTTAGAATTTATGATTTACCCAAAGGTTTAGGGTTTAATGGTTAGATTTTAGGGTTTAGTGTAATTTTACTGACAGCGTTAATAATGTTTTAAAAAAACTCATTTTTTGCAGCTTGTACTATTTTTTTAAAAAAATTTTTACTTTTTATTTTATTTAAAAAACAAAATATAACTTAGCAAATTTTTGTTATTTTGCTTTTTCTAAAAAAAAAATATGATATGACAGGCTCTAGGGTAAACAAAAAAAAAACTCTTCTTAGAGTGTATAAATGTTGTTTTTGTAAATTTGTTCTAATAGAATTTTGATAACATTATAGTAAATAAGTCTTATGTGGCTTTGGACTTCTGTAAATTGAAATACAATTATATATGGATAAACTTTTTTCTAATTAATTACAACGCATAATAGTGTATGAACCAAAATTTCTTTTGAAAATATAAATTTAAATATATGGAAGGAAAAAACATTAGAAGCTGCAATCAGAAAAGAACATCCTTTTTTAGAATTTTTGGAGAAACAAATGTATGTTATGATTTCTGAGAGAATTTTAATTTTAGCTTTTACCCCAAATTTGATATCATTATTTAAATTTATCTTTAAGATATAACTATTTTCATAAATACTTTAAATTTCTGAAAAAAATAAAACTGACATTATAAATCATTTAAAAATGTAAAAAATCATTTATAAAATATTTTTAAAGGTTCATAAATTCAAACCCAATCCATAAATAATGTAACCTTTATATTTATAGACTTACTTTTAATTTTTAAAATATTAACTGAGATACTAAGGCAGCATAAAACAAAAACTGATAATATATTTTTGTCAGCCGTGACCATGACTGGAGCAACATCAGGACCATGACTATTTCTCTCTGTATCTTCAATAGTGCTCTGGAATCGTTTATCCTCAAAGATGACGTTATTGTCATCAGAAACATAGCTTGTGTGTGAACGCGATGAAGCCAAGCTTGACTGTTTCTTGAGCTGAACATCTTTTGAACAGCTATCGTTGACATCATCTTTAATTGGCTGCTGCTTTGCTCTGCCTATTTTAGCAAAGGAATCATTCTGCCTCATATCCATTGAGTTATCTCGAGAATGACCTTTCTTCCATGAAGCATGTTATGATTGTTCATCAACATTTTTCTTAGAAAGCTCTGCCCTGGTAGTAGATTGATCTTCTTCTTCCCTGCAACTGCTTCTTGGCATTTCTTCTTTAACAAAACCTCCGCTTTGCACATTTGATCTACTATGTCTATGTGAAGGTTCATTTCTTATATTATCATAAGAGGATGAGTTCGGCGACTTTGTGAAACTCTGCATCGTCATCCTCATCCTTTCTTTGCTTGAAAGCTCAGCAGCTGCACGTGCAGCAAAACTTAACTCGCTCTTTCAGCAGACTTCTATATATTATAATTTTGTAATCATTAATTTGTATTTGTTTATAAAAAAAATTTAAACCATGGATCATAAAATTTGAATGTTAGATTTTTTACAGTTTTAATAATTTATATTCGTTTTTAAAAATTTAAAATATAACATATACAGAAAATTTATTTTTTATTATATGGTTAATGTGGTTGTTTAATTTATTTTAATAGTTCAAAATTAAACAAATAAGATAGACGATAAAGTATTTTTTATCAAATCTTTATTATTCAAAATCATTAATTGTCATATATACTTTAGCCACATTAGGCAATTTCATAAGTTCTAGTTAAGGAAATAATAAAGAACATTAATAATGAATTTATGGTTAGTTTAATAAAAAATTTATTAATAATTAGATGAACCAATATATTTATCTTGTGATTTTAAGAATCATCATAATGATGACATGTGGCTACAAAAAGAAGTTATAAAGTTTCTCAATTAATATATAAGGGATGTTATTTTTACAAAAGAAAGCTGTAATTTTTGCACAGTGTAATTTTGTTGCAGTTGATTAAGTTTTTTTTATTGTGTTCTAATTCGTAGGGAATATTTACCGCATGTTAAAAATTCAAATATTTTTAAAAGGGGGAAATGCTAATTTCAGTAAAATTGAAATGCAATTTCTTTTGTATGATAAATTTTTTTTGAGCCCGTATAATTTAATTTAAATGTTAATGATGCAAGTGATAATTTTGAGTAAACCATACATCTTCTTAAAATGAAACTAAATTCATTTAAATTAATTTTTTGGAAATGAATTTTTCCTAATACAACCTAAATGTGCGTGAATTTTAAAATATCAATTAGGTAATCTAAAGTTTTAACCCATGTAAATTATTTAATATTTATCCTAAACTTCTTATCCTAGTTGTTCTAAAAAAAAAACTTCTTATCCTAGTTCCGTCGACTCCTTTGTTCCATGCTGCGTTGTCTACAGATATAGAAAATACATTTCTATGTATATGTTTGGTGAAAAGTTAAAAACACTGAAAGTTGAAATGATAAGGTTTATGTTAAGAGACAGACAAAACATATGATAAAGAAAAATGTCTCCAGTCACGTCAAACACCACCATCTGATCATGAATTACCATGAATTCATAAAAAGAAGATAGGCTTTAGGAAGATAACTCTAGAAATATTACGTACAGAGACTGAGATTGGTTTTCTGATCATGGCAGTTTCAGTTCACATGCGACTCTGCTTGGCTCGTGAATGTAGTAAACAATATAATGTATCACTAATTTTTTTTTATTTAAAACTCCTATTGGATTTATCCTGTGAAAAAATGTATAAATGAATTGTTTGTTTGATAAAGAACTTCTAAACCGAAATTTGGAAAACTCGGTTAAACCAAACAGAATGAAGAATCACGTGAAACATATCATACTTCTCAGGCTTCACATGCCACAAAAAAATGCTTCTGTACTCTCTTCACTCTCATCTGCAATTGCTTATACCTACGTTCCGATATAGACATCAAAATCTTCTTCAAGTTGGGTATATCTTTCTCCAACACAAAAACCGCAAACGACTCCCACTTCAAAACCTCGAAGAAAGGTGGCACAAAGTTATCAGATATGATTACTGGAACACAACCATAGAAAATAGTATTTGCTCGTCTTCATGAACTGAAGATAGTTCTTGTTTCCTTTAGACCTCAGAAGCTTC
This sequence comes from Brassica rapa, assembly GCF_000309985.2. Classification (NCBI taxonomy): domain Eukaryota; kingdom Viridiplantae; phylum Streptophyta; class Magnoliopsida; order Brassicales; family Brassicaceae; genus Brassica; species Brassica rapa. The sequence goes on from NC_024798.2 coordinate 14,728,778, forward strand.
CAGAAAATTTTCAGGTCAGGATCTTTGTTGTTCACCCCAGTAAGAGAGTAGTATTGGCCTAACGTACCCGTGATCGGGTTGACCAGCAAAGAAAGCTACTGTTGGCCTTTTGGACGCAGACTTGCCACCGATGTTACTTAGTGGTTTCTTGGGATATCTAACGTATGTCTCCGGTAGAGATGTGTCCTTTCCAAAGACAAAGCCTTCTTTAACATCCGAGTTACACAACGCCCTTATAGTCTTGGAAAAATGCTTCCGTGTCTCCGATGGAGCCTGAAAATGTAACAAAACGACATACATTTATTAGTAAATGATCTAAATGATCCAACCGTTATAACCTCACATAGACGAAATGTCACAAAACACCATATAATATTCTAAAAAAATGATCTCAAATCTCACAATATTTACAATGCCACCAAAATGTTACAAACGACATGCATTCGTCAGAAAAATGATCTCAATGATCCAACCTTCATAACTTCACATAGATCTCAGAAAAATGATCTCAATGATCCAACCTTCATAAAAATGATCCCAAAGCTTAATTACAACTCCATAGCATAATGTCACAAGACATACATGTATCAGACAATGATCTCAGTGATCCAACCTTTATAACCTCGCATAGATAAAATGTCACAAAAGACCATATACTAATTTGTTCTCAAAAACTCACATATTTACAACTTACATAGAGTAATTTAACAAAAAGACATTACGGTTTCAGAAAATGGTCTCAAAGATTGCATCTACATAACTCAATAGATATATCAGAAATGTCTAAAAACATTCTCATGTCAAGGAGGAGACGTTACCCAGTCATGGCAGGCGGCAAGGAAATGATCAGCTCCAGAAGTTCGATTCCAAAAAGGATATTTTGTGGAAATGAAGTCAATATAGTCTTTTAGATACTTAATGAGATTGCGGTGTCTGTGTGAGTTCTTTACATATAGTGTCTCCTCGAGCATCTGGGAACTGAATGGTAAGTAGAAAAGATGAGCTTTTGTAGAGAGAGAAAGAATCATCATGAAGAATGATGCATCTCTCCTACGAACATCAGAGAAAGGAAAACAACAACACAAGCAACCAAAACTCACCAAGCGGCTCACACCAGAATCGTGACTTCTGCAACCCAACAGCAGCTGAAACAAAATCTTTGCCAATTAGTATCTATAAAATCACATCAACAGGGATCTCTCAAAAGGCTGGAAAAGCTAGAAGAAGCAGACTTTTGAGTCAATAATATCCTTGAGACGGTTGAGCTCTTCAAGCGCAATGTCCCAGTTCTGCATCAATATCTCAGATGCTAGCTTCCCCCACAAGGCACTCATACTTCTCTCAAGGTTAGAGCAAAGAGTCCTGTACTGGAAAGATAATCAGCAGCACCTGAATAATTCCCACATTCAAACTGAAACTTGGCGTACTGATTCAACGCCTCAATCTGGTCTGGACCAATCTGATAAAAAAATATTATACATCAAAACTGAGTTCCTCATACTAAACACAAACGAAACAACACAAAATCACAACCTGGTACCGTTCTTTCAGCATCTGGAGATTGTATTTCTTATCACCTCTTAGCTCCTGGACAGCATTAGGGTTCAAAAGGAACGTCACGAGCAATGCAGCCGCTTCCTCCATATCTATCACCAGAAACATTCATGATCAACCAATCAACCAACAAAGACGAAAGAGGCAAACTTTCACAGAGATTATTATACCTTGGGGAGCGTCTTCTGTGTGGTGGAGACTCTTGTGGATGTCCATGGCGTAATCAACCATGTTGGTCTTGTTCAGAAGCTCGATCTTGAACTTGAGGATCTGCTCATCAGGGTAAAGTTGATGCTCTTGAAGGAACTCGAGTATAGGAAAGACCAGGTGTCTGTACCTGGCCATTTTGGCTTGATTGACCTCTTTCTTTGAATTTGCATCCCCACCTTTTGCTGATCCCTTTGTGTCACCCTATTGATAATTAAAGAGAAAATGAGCGGCTCAACTGCCATAATTGACGTAGTCGTTTTTGGAGGGTGAATGACAATTTCGAAGTTACTTCTTTTCTCTCACCCTTCGTCCTTCCTTCTATATAAACCTTCCTCTCCTCGTCCTCTTTTCTCATCTCCTCAAGCCATTTCAAAATCAAATCTAGTTTGAGAGAGATAACACAGACGAAACCAAGCTTCTTCCATCTCGTTGCCGCAGATCAAACTTTCCTATTCCTCGGATAAACCTCTCCTTCTGCGGCGGCGAAACAGAGGAACAAACCTCACAAACCAACAAAGGCAATTCAATAAAAATTGATACTTCTCTGAAAACTATCAAAGATCTGCATCACCCAAAAGATTTTCTCAGTAAAAAGCCTTAACTACAGAGAATTAGAACACAAAACAGGATCAAAAGACCTTAACTTTTCAATCAACCCACCAAACCGCAAAGGAGACTCGTCAAGGGAAAAACACATTTAGTTTCTTCACCATTCCTCATCTCAACACCCATCGACTCAAGGTATCGTCGGAGGAGGTTCGGAATCAGGTTCGGGATGGCCTTGTGGATTCATCATTGGAAGAGAGACATAGAGAGAGAGACAGAGAGGAAGAGATAGAGACAAAGAGATGTTTGAGCAAAAAAAAAAAAGAGACGAAGAGATGAAGAGAATAGACGGCTCTTCCACACCCTAATTAGGTAGGACCGTAGGAGGCGTTGAAGAATGAAAACTTGAAGAAAAAAAAACAGTTGGAATCGAGGAAGATGAATCACAATCGAAGTTGGTTTCCATGTTTTGGGCTAAAATAGCATACGTGGCAAAAAGAATAATTCTTATTGGCTGATTTAAATTGAGGACGTGGACACTCTCCCTGTTGATTATATATCCCTTTTAATATAGTATAGATGAAGATTATAGTCTTATAGAACAATGAATTAATATATATACACTGAAAGTAAATATAATGATAGTTACAGATAACAAAATCTTAAAGTATTATTATAATCTATTTGCATTATTTGGCACATACAAAGGTTATGATTTAAGGAAAATGCATTTAATGTGTAATGAAACTGAAGCAATTTATTTATTTTATTTCTTTGCCAACGAAGCAATTTATTACTATTATTACAATGAAGAAAAAGGAATTGTGTGAATGAGAAATTTTTAAAGAAAACTTTGTCGGATAGTGCAGAAAGCTGATCGGAGCAAGATATTACAAATCAACCGGAGCTACATCAGCAAGAGACTCCAACGGTCATGGGACCCATACGGCCTCAACGGCGGCAGGAGCGCACGTGGTCGAAGCCAGTGACCGAGGCCTTGCGCGTGGGACGGCCAAGGGAGGCCAACCAGGCTGTAGGATAGCCGCGTACAAGACCTGCACCGCCGACGGTTGCCCTGGCTCCGCCATGTTGAAGGCTATGGACGACGCAGTGCATGACGGCGTTGACATCATCTCTATCTCCATCGGCTTGAATGCTGCTTTCAAATCAGATTACCTGTCCGACCCAATTGCCATCGGAGCCTTCCATGCAGAGCTCAAGGGCATTATGGTCATTGCTTCTGCGGGTAACGACGGCCCAATTGCCTCCACCGTCACCAACGTTGCACCGTGGTTGTTCACGGTGGCTGCTTCCAACATTGACAGAGATTTTCAGTCCTCCGTTATCTTGGGAAGCGGCAAAGTTATACGAGTAAGCTTGCATGCTTGCTTCATTCATTATATATAAGTATGAGTTACAAAGATTCATATAGAGCAAGAAAGTTTTTTTTTTGCTAACTAAAGTGGTTTCATCTATTTGCCGCAAACCAAGTATTGTAAATAGTATCGAATCCATGTGGCGGTAGTGCTAGCCGGAACCCTTTTACCACTTGGACCAATGCGTTCTGATTAAAAAAGTTTATTTTTCTATTAAGGTTTTTGGGTTAAGCAACTAGGATTGTGCTTTCCAGGTAGAGGTCCATGTAATAAGAGTTAGATGACTTGTGCATCTGAGGTAACTAGCTAAGATTGGGTAATGGATTGATTAGTCAATTTTGTTTCATATATTGCATGTAGGAGTTCTTTTACATGCCCTTAAGATGATGCATGAGTCCTTATGTGTGTCTTCGAGATGATGCATTTTCTACTCAACTTTGAAGATAGTTTCACTTTAATATCAACAATTTACTCTAATCAATTTAGCATGGATCGTGATACCATGATAGATGGTTTTGCAATAACAATCGTCAATCAAAGGGTAGATAATTAATTCATTACTCTTTGAGGGTTTTGTAGGGAGCAGGGATTCATTTCTCGAATTCCACAAGACCTAAGGCATACTCTCTTGTGTATGCAAGAAATGCTGCTGCTGCATCTAAACCTGTCGAAGATGCAAGGTTTTCTATATATACAACACAATCTTATAATATAAAATAATGTGAAAATTGCAGATTTATTTATATCTGCGTTTATGTGTGAAAAAATGAAGGACATGTCTTCCGGGATCCTTGGACCCCAAGAAAGTATCCGGGAAAGTTATTGTTTGTGTGATGCCAAGAGATGCAGTTACAACAAAGCAAATTATAAAGGTGGTGGTAGAGGATGCTGGAGCTAGAGGTCTGATTCTGGTAAACCAGAAAGAGAAGATTCGTGCTTCCGATTTTGGTCACTTTCCTTTCTCAGAAGTTGATATGACTGATGGGTACAAGATTCTAAAATACATGCTTCACACCAAGAGTCCAACAGTTACAATTGTCCCAACCGTTGAGGTCAAACCCACTAAACCTGCACCCGTTGTTGCATTCTTCTCATCTAGAGGTCCTGCCTCTCTAACAGAGAACATTCTCAAGGTTTAATATTCGATACCAACCTTTTCTTCCTCTTAATATTAGAAATGATAAACTGATTTAGTAGGTTGAGAATTTGTTATATTGGCAGATTCAAGAAATTGAATTTTAAATGAAAAAAATTAGTTGAGGATTCATCATTGTAGACGTTTATAAATATCATAAAAAATCACTGCTCATGTGTGTGTGTGTTTTTTCCAGCCTGATGTAATGGCACCTGGTGTTTTGATTTTGGCGGCATTGCCTCCGCCTAAAACCGCTAAACCATCCACACCAAAGTTTGGGTTAGCGTCAGGAACGTCCATGTCCTGCCCTCACGTAAGTGGAGCCGCCGCTTTCGTCAAGGCTCAACGCCCTTCTTGGACGCCTTCCATGATCAAATCCGCCCTTATGACCACAGGTATTGCATCTTCTTCTTTTGCTTCCATGTATGGTCTTTTAATTTCCAAAACTATTTTCTTTATAAGAAAATTTTGAATATGTAATAAAATTTGAATAATTTTTAGACGACCTGATTAGATGATTTAATTTATCTCATGTTATACTTGGCTTGATGTAGCAATAACATATGACAACATGAGAAGACCAGTGACAAACACGTCCGGCCTCACATCAACACCTCACGAAACGGGTGCAGGAGAGATCAGTCCTCAGCGTGCAATCAATCCGGGACTTGTCTTTGAGACAACCACACAAGATTATCTCCAATACCTCTGCTACTTCGGCTACTCTCAAAAGACCATTAGCAAAACACTCAACAAAGCAACTAAATTCAGCTGCCCCAAAAAGACCTCTAAAGATCTTATCTCAAACATCAACTACCCGTCCATCTCCATCGGAAACCTGCGTCGCGGCCAACGTAAAATGATCGAAAGAAGTGTCACAAATGTAGGACCGGAGAGGAATGTGACGTACGTTGCCCATATCGAAGCTCCAGAAGGATTGGTGGTTAAGGTTGCACCAAAGAGACTTGTGTTTGGAGAAAACGTGGACAAGGTTTCATATAAGGTTTGGTTCTATGGGGAGAAGAGTGCATCAAAGCGTTATCATCATGGATCTTTAGAATGGTCAGATGGTTACCACTCGGTTCGGTCGGTTTTTTCAGTTAACATTAATTAGTGGCTAAGAAAGCCCCTGTCAAGAACAATAATGACAGTTTTACTGTAATGTTCGTTGGGTTGTTGTGTGTTGGTTTAATAATTGCTCGATGGTTGTATGTTTGGTTTAGTAACTCTTTGGGTTGTGGATGTGTACATCAATGAAATTGTTTTCCTTTCTTTGTATGGGTAAAAGTCTAAGAAAGTGATTAGTACTGAGAAAAATATCAGTTAATCTGATGAATCAGATTAGGTAGCATGGGACTGATCATAAAGTGTAACGACTGATCCTTTGAAATAACATCCACAACATCAACACTCGCTCTCTTACCAAATACCCCATATATGTTATCTGAAACTTTTACATTGTCGGGACGGAGAGTTGTCGTAATGAACTGATGTCCTGATCGTCAGCTAAACAACGAATCATGTCTAAATAAATTGTCAAAGATGTATGAACTCTTGCTTTTTTAGAAAATGAACAGGCTGGCAAAAAGAGGTGAGTTAAAAGATATCATTTTCTAACTCCATGTATAGTTAACAAAAACATTTTCATTTCATCTTTCATTTTGGCTATTCCCTTACACACCGTCCCAATGCTTCTATTTCCTTGATAAAATTAATACTAATTCATATATAAATTGAAATAGTGGTTTCATGACTTTTAAATAATTTTATTCGAATGCACTAGAATCGGTTTTTGGATTAATTGAAAGGCCCCTTAATTGAGGCTGCACTGTCAACCGAAAAGGGCGAAAAGAAATTGTTGTGCATCAAATTGAAGCTTCTAGTCCAAAGTTCACTAGAGAAAAGCAAAACCCAAAGCAGCAAACTTTCAAAACCAATAAACTAATTAGATATTACCATTAATCCATCAAACTCTAGAAAGTAAGCAGAGAGTCGACACGTGAGATTAAAAAGAAACCGTTATTTCTCAGGTGTACTTGGAGATAATTATACAAACCTGAACTGCACATTAGAGATATTATAATCCTAAAAGCAAACCTTGATAACATGTTAAATCCATTTTAAACAAGTGCGACACAAGCTCTCTCAAGACATGCAAACGCACCAACTTCCCTGCCACAATAAAAAAAAAAAACAGTTATCAGTTATTTAGCTTTTGCAAACAGATTAGTACTGAGAAGAAAGAGTTAATGAACCTGAGTGAGTGATGATGATCAAGTATCATGGGACTGATCTTTCTCGATGAAGTCCAACGCCTGATCCTTTGAAATAACTTGCACAATACTCACTCTGTTCTTATGAAACACTCCATATATCTTATCCGCAACCTTCACAAGCTCGGGACGGAAAGTTGTGGTAATGAACTGCGTGCTTACACTGTCATCAGCTAAACCACGAATCATGTCTGATAAAATTGTTAGGTTAAGAAAATCATAATGCTACTGAGGGGAGCACGAAAGTTTGCAGTAAGAAATTAGATGGAAAAAGGATACTGCCCACAGCAGTTCGATACTGAGGATCGAGTGCGGCATCAATCTCATCAAAAAGATAGAATGGTGCAGGATCGCATCTCTGGATGGCAAAGATTAATGCGAGAGCAACGACGGTCTTTTGGCCTCCCGACAATTGTTTCATTGACTGTGTCTCTCCTTGACCAGTAAACGACACCTACAAAACAAAAATGCCAAAATGAGATCAGCCTGAAAACTAGATAAACGGATATATGTATGCACCGTTCTTTCTGTACCTTCACTTTTACGCCAAGGTATTTCTCAACCCTTCCCTCTGCATCAGCCTGGCGACCTCCATCATCGTCATCATCTTCATCATCATGATCGTGGTCCTGTATATGCACCCAAAGAGTTCATGTCCACATAATTGATTAGTTATAAGATCACACAAACGTATGACAGAAGAAACAACAGGACAACAATTAAGATAATGGTAGTTTTGTCTGGAGCCAAAAGAAAGGTTTAAGGTTCACACAACAATGATATACCAGGCAAATACTTCCACACTTAAGGTTCACTAGACTGCACCTAGCTTGTTGATTACACTAAATTTATCTCGTTCAATGATACTATGAATTTTAGTTAACCATTTCACATTGGAAAACTAAAAAGAGATTAAAGTAAACAAAAGATGGAGATGAAAAAGTGTTATCAAGGAAAGCAGAAACGTGCCTTTTTCTTCGTCATGACAAGGTGACCATGCCCACCTTGCACAAGCTTGGAGAATACTTCCCGGAAGTTGCGTGCAACCCCTTTGAAAGTACGTTCTATAGATTCATCTTTCCTCTGATCCAGAACTGTTATCAGTTCTTTAATTTTCTGCAATATCATCAAATGTGTTTTAGCCAAGCTCTACTTTCTACGTATAATGAGTAATGAAATCTCCCATTATTTACCTCATCTCCTGCATCAAGCTCTGCTTGCCGTTTCTGAAGTTCTTCTCGTTGTTCTGTGAAATTAACATATTGATCAAGCGCTTTCTTGTTTACATGGCTGAATTGTTGCAGTTGTTCAGTGCATCGGTGTAGCATCTTCTGCAGCTCCTTGATATTTTTGCGTTTGTACCTATAATATATGATAGCTTAAACATATGTCAGAGCTCGTAGGAGAAAAACAAAGGGAAAAATAGGCTTGACTGGATGCAAACATACGTATCAAAAGCGTCAGATGACAATGGACCCAATCCTCTAATTTTCTTCGTATACTCTTCTTGCTTAGCGAGGAGTGTGTTGCGAAGGCTGAACAGTTCCTCCAACTTTTTATTTGCATCTTGCACTGTCATATCACAGTCATCTTGCAATGCCTGAGAGAACAAGAAACTTTGTCAGATACCTATAGGAAACGTGATATACTCTTAATTTACAGAAAACATTATTACCTTTAACTTCGCTTTCTCATCTTTATATTTCTTGACCTGCTTAGTCTTCTCATCAATGCTTCGACAGAGACCTAAAACCATTAAATGGTAGTGTGAGTCTACAAGTCCAAATAGTAAAAGACAGCTCAAAACAATTCAAGCAAATAGCTACGTATATCAGAGAGTTTGGGGCTCACTTTCGAGCTCGTTTGTGATCTCTTCAACCAACAATTTTGCATCATCGAGTTCTTGTGTTTTTAAGCCAGCTGAACTAGGCAAACTATCATCCTCGATGGAAGCTATTGTAGCCTGTAACTCATTTATTCTCCTCTTTAAGTTGGTAGATAAGTTAGTCTCCAACTCTGCTTTCCTTGTCTCCCTCTATTTATAATGAAACATCCATGAATCAGACTGTATAAATTAACTCAAAAGAGAAAGCAAACGTTCAAACTATTTTCTTACCTCAATGCGATCTGTCTTATATGCAATGAGTTTCTCCTTAAGATCCTTAATTTCGGGGTTTAGTCGTGACAATTGCTCCCTTTCCTCTGGCGTTAGATGATCCACAAGTTCTGTTCCCATTTCAGCTTCCTTCATGGCCATGCTAGACCTTAGTTGCTCAATTTGTGTTCTAATATCATCTAGTGATTTCTCCTGAAAACAAGTGAAGAAATTTAGTATGCATAGCATAAGAAATATATATTTAGCACTGAAGACCGCTAAAAAGCTAATAAAAGAAAGGAATGTATTAAAGAACGAAACCTTATTTTCAAGGGCTTTACGTATAGCCTGTTTCTGCCTATTCGCGTTAGCTATCTCTTGCTTCAGTTGCTCCACTTGTAGTTTGCTATGCGTCCAGTCTGCTTCAAGCCTCTGCTGCTCAGTAACAAGCTGTGTGATCTGCTGATCTATCAGTGAGACAAGTTAAGTAAAATGCTTTGAATGAAGAACTGTTGGCATAGAAAATGAAAAGAAGAAACACACAACACAAATCAATGAGCAATACGATATAGTACATCAGAGAGCGAAAATGCAATCAAAGTAAACCAAAGTAAGTTACGGAAAGGATATCTTGTAGCTGTCTTCTAACATCCTCCAACACCTTCTCCTTCGTATTTATCGACTTTGTATTTTGTATTATGGTATTCATGAATCTCAATTTTGACCGCCTGTGGTCATAAAATCCACCAGTCATGCCACCCTTTCTGCTAACCTGGTCACCTGTCATGGGCCACCAGAACGTTCAGGTACAACATACATGTCAAATGGGAAGTATAATATATAAAAATGCATTTTCAGTTCCAACCTTCCAGAGTTATGCAATCTAAGCCATCGTTCTTAGCAACTCTTGTTGCCACATTCAGGTCACGACATACTACTGTTCTACCAAAAACCTACATAAGACACGTAAAGATATAATGAGATTACCCATGGAAAAAAAAAAGCAAAAGTCAAATTGTTCCATCGAAGGTGCAAATAATATATAAGTGGGCCATCAGAGAGCAGAAAGGCACATAATTCAGCTCAAAGGTGGTACCTGGCCCAATGCTGGTGCAAATCTAGAATCGAACTTCAATCTTCTCAGTAGTGGTATTGCATCAGTACTTTGTGGATAATTTACGTGAGGCGCCTTTACTCGATTCAGAGGTATGAAGGTTACCCGTCCACCCTTTCGAGAATTCAGGTGTTTAATTATCTGGGTTGAAATATCATCGTTCTCCACTACCACGTGAAATAAGCTGCTTGTAGAGAACAACAGATGAAACAAATGAATGCGTCATAAGGTAAGAACTAAGAAGTAAAGCTCAAAAGTGAACAGTGTAAACATTCTAGCTGTGAGGTAAATATTAGGAAGTTTCCTGCATACCTGTTTCCCGCAGTGACTTCAACTGCAGTGAAAAACTTTTCCTCGCAATCAACCAACTCAACAAGTGGGCCAAAAACTCCATTGATCTTATACTCAGAGCAAATCCGTTTAATAGAGCTCAGCCCTCGCCTAACATCCTGAGACAATGAATCAGCTGAGTCACCAGAAACGAAAACTGAAAATGGCAACTTACTATATACCAGAAGTAATATAAAGTTAACACATTACTGAAGGAGCTTGGATGGATCTAATGCATCAACTACTTTGAATATTAAATACGGTGAAGGAGCATGCATCAAAGCAATACATAGCAAAAAAATAGCACGATCACTCACTCCTGGAGTGGCATGATCAAGGTTTTTCTTTGCCCTTTCAAGTTCCGTTTTCAACTTCTCAAGTTCAGAAGATAGTTCACTTTCTTCTCCCCATTTTTCCCTGTGTTAACAAATCTTATGTTATATTACCAAAAAATTGCCTTCTGTACTTACAGGTATGGAAAAGACAGCAATACTTACTTTCTTTTTCTCTGTTCTTCATCTCTCTCCCTCTTTTTAATATTAAATTGTTCATGGGACTTAGAAATGTGAGATTCCAGTTCACCAATTTCAACTTCACATTTCTTGATGTGTCCATCACGCTCTGACAAATCAGCATTGAGGCGAAAAATTTCATCCTGAAGTTTTTGCTCCTACAAAAGAAAAAACATGTAACATCACCAATCGTATGAAACTGATGCCATGTACAAAGATTATAGAGATCCAAATGTCATGGATATATAGAAGATATGGCAAATTTTCCATCTTTAAACGTAAAAAGGCTGTAATCATATTAATTATAGTATGATTCATTTTTTATATGTAATAAAGTAAACTCACTTGATTCAAATTTAAGTCTAAAACACGCTTAAGATCCTCAATCTCCTTGCGGAGCCATTTGTCTCGTGCAGCCTTATTTGAAAACTGAGTTGAACGGCCTTGTTTCTGATAAAGAATACTAAGCTTTTTCTCCAGCTCCATGATTCTGTAAGAAAAAACCATAAACAGTAGTTGTCCATGTAAGAGGATTCATTATATATAAAAGGGAAAAAAAATATTTCTAATCTGCATCACCATATTCAACTCACAGTATCTCACAAGTCACACCTAAGCTTTACCCAATTTTAACTCAGTACCAATATACAATCCACCCATTTTAAGTAGGGACAAAGATAATTTCCGCTTGGCATTGACATAATATAGACCTACCTTTTTGTCGTCTGCTTCTCCTTGTCAACTTGACTTTCATACAAAGGATTAATCGCCTCTAGTTCCTTCAAAGAATCCTGCATTTCTCTTTCCACCAAACTAAGTTGCTCAAGGGCATCATTCTGAAAGGCATCGTATTTCATTAGCGGACATTATCCATAAATATATAAAAAACAACTTTAAATGCATACTGATGTACAGTTTACTCCCAAAGTTTAACTACAAATGTGAGTGAGTACCTTAGACTGGATATTTCCGGCAATCCGTTCCTTAAAGTCATTCTCATCAAGCTCCAGTTTTGTCTTCTTCTTTATAGCTTCAGTTCTTCGTGCTTCAACAGTTTCTTTCTCCTTGTTCAATGTCTGAAGCTCCTTTGTCAGTCCTTTCAGCGACTCATCTAAGCTTCTGGACTCGTCCTGGGCCTTCTCAACTCTATCATACATTTTTGTAGACTCTTCAGATGCCTTAGTTCTTGCAACTTCTACCTGGATCACGAATTAAAATGCCCAGATGTTGAAATGGTAAAGCCTAGTGATGAGTGAAGTAGTAAATAATCATACGAAACTTGCTCACTGAAGAGCATAGAAGCTTGGAGTCTGGAAGAGTACAACAAGTCACTAAAATTATAGTAGCACGCGCAACAGAAAGACCAGCAATAGTTATCAGCTGAAAACATACATATCCCTATGTTATTAGCTGACCTGTTCCAGTTTTTCCCTGGTATCGTGAAGCTCTTTGTCGTAAATGGTGTATTCCAGTGATTTTCTCTGCTTATCAAGTTGTTGGTATTTTCTAAGTTCTTCTTTCTCTTCGTCCAATTCCCTTAGTCTCTCATCCAAGTATTGCACAACTTGGATTATCTGCTTTCGTTTATTCCCTGGAAGACAAGTCATGTATTAGATTTTGGTTGAAATTAAAGAGTTTCCACTACTACTGCCGACTGATAACTTGCCTGTATCCTGCATGATCTTTAAGCTCTCACGGCGCCTCTCCTCATAAACACGGGTACCACCAATCTCTTTTAGCAGATCCAGCCGTTCTGGGTCTTTCATCAGTGTCAATGAGGCTATCTACAAACGCACCAACAAAGCACATTTAAGCTATAGAAGTTTGGCAGCCCACATAATCTTCTCAAATCAAACAACATGGGAGCTTACCTTTCCTTGTTGAACAACATAGTACGGATTAGAACGAGAAAATCCAGCACTCTCCAGTAAATTCATAACTTCATTTTTTCTGCAAGTTTTGTCATATAAGTTTTCTCCCATCCACTAAATAGGGGAATGGGAAAGAGAGTGAAAACTTAAAAAGCAAGTACGCACGTAATGTGTTTCCCGTCCAGGAAATACTCATCCTTCTTCAGGCCAATTGTTCGGCGCAAGCGAATTTCTTCCTTATCAACCTAGTGGAAAAACATAAACCACAGATCAGAAAACAAATCAAATGTACCATTCTTGAACCAACTCTGCATTCAGGGCAAAGAGGATGTGCTGATATACCCAAGTACGTTTTGATACAACAAAATTTCATAATATATATAAATCATAACAAGAGATCAGTTATGACTTAAGAAAAACACACCCTATAAATAGCCAACAAAAGGATGACAGTTTTACAAAAACCTAAATGGGACTTCAATTTAAGTGAATGACGAGACCACATAAAATGAACCGATAACATGCTATACACAAGCTTAGTTAGTAACAGAGTTCTCTAGCCTTGAGCTGACATATTATTAGCAGAAAATTGCCGGTCACAAGTAGTAGGGGAAAGGAGTTATTACCGGGATACGGTTGTCGGAGTTATCAAACACAATCTCCACGAAGGCAGACCCAACCTGATGACCAGCACCTTCCTGCCCAACAACAAAAGGCCCAGAGTTAGAAAAATTATCAGGATAGCATGAGATGCACTCAAACAGAGCAACTTCGAAGCCAGCAGCAAACAAGAGAGCATACATGGAGTAGTGCGTGCCTATCTTCATTCCGCAGATTCTGGAAGATGTCACTCAACACGAAACGAATTGCTGCATATAAAACCAATAATATGTCACTGATAACTGAAAACTATAGATATTTTTTACCCGGCAACGGAGCCAATTTTTTACCAATTCAAGCTTGAGTAATAGAATAGCCGTTTGAAGAAAAAAAAATACAAAAAAAAGTGTTCAAAAAGGATGAAGAATAGGGTGAAGAATATTACCATGGAAGAAGTTGCTTTTCCCAGAACCATTTGCCCCAACTGCAATTAAAAAATAATAATAATCAGTTTCAGCAACAATTTTATAATACTTCAACGAAGGTTTTAAGCCTATCTAATTGCATCCACTAAACAAAAAACGAACACACATAATAATTTGACGAAAAATTGAACAAGAGAATCAAATTTGAATCGGAGAGATCCGTGAATTATACCAACGCAATTAACTTTGGGGCTGAAAATCTCAGTAGCGACTTGCTCTTTGTAACTCTTGAATCCTTCGATTATAACCTTCGCGAACCCAAATCCGAAACACCCGAGAAGAAATTAGTTAGTGACGAAGAGCAAATTCAAGTGAACTTAGAGAGGAAGAGAATAAGCGCACCAGCTTAATATACATAGCGATAAGGTCACCAGCAGCTACTCCCACCTGTTGGAATTGGAGCAAACCCCCGGGAGAGATTAGTATTATGTCAAGCGATGGATGAAACTCGAAAACCCTAATTTTGCGAGAGTGGGAAATGGAGAAGTTGAATTATACAAAGGGGGGTTTCTTTTTTTAGTCGAGTAAATCGAAGCAAGAGGGGAGGAAGAGTACTTACAGATTCAGTTTGTTCAGAGAGAGAGAGAGATGGCGATTGAGGAAGAGCTCGAGGAGTTGAAGAAACGCCACAAATAAAATTGGAGGCAAAGTCGATGAAAAATGACCGGGAAAATAATTAATCAGCCAAAATATTAGGTCTCTCCAAGATGCATAATTTTGTTTGTTGGATCTTACGGAGAAAAACAACATATTATATACATTAATAATACATTGTTGTTCAGAAAAATATACATTAATTCATGGGTTAATTTGCCAATCTGACCAATTTTGGAAAGGAAATGAAGAATATGTAACTGATTTTTTGACGTTATTAACTCAACTAGAGCCGGGGTCCGTGCTACGCGCAGATAATATGTTTAATTAAAGTAATTTTATAATTTTTGGTATTTTTAAGTTCTAGAAATAGCAAGTTTTTTGGTATTTGGAAGTGTTAATTTTTAATTATTTTGGTGGGTTTGCTAGTATGTTTCAATTTTCATCGAATTTTATAGTGTTTGTGTGTGGAATTAGTATTTTCTATTTTTTTGCGCGGGAAATTTTAAGATATAAGGAAACGTAAGCCAGTTCACACAGTTCGAAACTGAATAGTTTGACAGTAGAAATAAGTAATTGTCTAAAAAGGCGAAGCATGAGTTTTTTTGTGTTTAAAAAAAAAAACTAAAAGAAATAAAAATAAGATAAGACGTAGACGATGTCTCCGAAGTATATTGTGAATGGTCTTCTAGAGCTGGCACCTTCTATTGTTGGCGGACCTATATTGTTATAAAAAAATTTTGTTAGTACAGCTTTGTTATTGAGTTTAGAGATTATTGGTCGGCAGACTTACTGGTGTCTTGCATCTTATGGTATAGAAAGTTGTTCGTGATTCCGGAAAGTCTGCTACGGGTGAGCATTTGATCGTGATTCTGGAAGAGAAATAGAAAGGAATTTAGTATTTTTGCATAATGTTGTGTATGGTGTTGCAAATAAGTTTGGATTACCTTCTGAGTGTGGTAGACCGTTGTATATTTCTTTGTAGACTATGTTTTTAACCATTCCTATCTTTTGATATTTTTCTTGTATAATTTTGAGGCCTGACTTGGTAATAACGCGGGAAAGACCAACATAGAGCTGTCCATGGGTGAAAACGGGTTGCGGCAAATACAACAGGACACCTTTCAAACTCTAACCCTGACTTTTGTTAATTGTCATTGTATAACATAGTCTGATTGGAAATTGCCGTCTTTCAAAAATAATATTTGTTTGTCAATTATAGAGTTTTAACCGGCTAACTATCTAAAACTACGGAAAATTATTTGGCTTTGTCATTTTTTTTGTTGTATGGTTAAGAATCAAATTACATAAGATGTAAATAATTAAAAATGTATTAAAACTAAATATATATGAAACTAAATTTATGATAAACAGTGTAAAATGGTCCATAATTTGTATTTTAAAATTAAAAACATCACTACTATATAAAAGGGAAACCTACGTTTGCAAACAATTATAATGATGTGCTTTTATATTTGTTTTATTAGAGTTTTGGATTAGAGTATTAAACTAATATATCAATACTAATAATTTAAAATTATTATAGAAAATGGTATTACATACAAACAAATAATGAAAATAATTTCGAGATTATATTGTTATTTTTAATAAATATGTTTGGTTTGAATTAAAATTCAAAGATCTCTTATATATTAAAGGAGAAGCATTGTAATAAATGCGTTCACACTAAACTGAACACATATCACGTATAGAAGCATTGTAATAAATGCGTTCACACTAAAATTGATACATATCACATTGAGAGAGCTTTTCACCCAAACTCTACATAAATATGTTCACACTATGTACTTTACTTTTTTTTAATATAAAACTCACATGCATGATTCTTCTTTACGTTATTTTTACAGTTTACAAATAGAACTGGATAAATTATTCATAAATTTTGATTCGATTCGTTATCCATTTTGATTCGAACCGAAAAATCCGGATATCCGTTACTCTACGAAGCAAATCAAATACTGAAATGCAATATCCATTAAAAAAAAACAAATCACAAATATCAATATTTATAGGAATGGATATCCAATTTGATCAGTTATATATATATATATATATATATATAAAGAATTATGTGTAAGTTAAATATTACAGTTTATATAAATTTTACAATATTTTGTTTTAAAATAATTTCATTTTAAGAATTTTATTTTTCATGTATTATTTTGAAAAAAAAAATTAATATTAGTTAACAGCATCTTTATATACTTATCAACCATCTTTATATACTTTTACATACACATACAAGTGCACATTGACGTGAGCACCTTATAACTAAGTATTTACCACAACTGAAATATCTAATTTTTTTTGGAAGTTAAAATATTTTTTTCTTAATGTTTTTTTCACTATCGACCAAATTGTAATAAAATGATTTGTCTTAATAATTTTCTTTTCTTTTTTTTAACTATTATCTGTTTAGAAACTATAATATAAAACCATTGGTTCGACATCACGACTATCTAAGATTTATAACATGAAAACAAACAAATAATAGTAATTTTTGATTATCACAAAAAAAAACTCAAAAAATCAAACATTTTAAACGAACAAACTAAATAAATATTGATGTAAAATAATAGTTATATTTTAGGTGATTAAAAACCAAAAAACAACCTAAAACCGAACCGATATCCAAATTAAATAGATTAATGTCTCCTTATTAAAAAATAATGAAACTAAAAATCACATTCTGCGCAAAGCGCGGGTTATTACCTAGTTTTAGCAGGTAAAAGTGAAGATACGTCCTTTGTGAGGGAGTTATTGATTGGAGAATTTGTCTTTGATTTTGGACTTTTGTGAATCACACGTGTGTTTTTCAACTGATTTGTACACAGAGTATTTATGATGTTTGTCAACATTATGTAAAATCAGTTATTTATTCATCTTTATTTTTCGAAGTAATGTAAAATCAGTTATCAGTTTCAACTTAAAGAGAATTTTTTATTCTAAAATAAATAACATTTTCAAGTTTCTATATAAAATTTATTAATAGTTAATGTTATATAATCAGTATTATTATACATTATATTTTATTATTGGTTTAACAACAGATAGATAAATAATTAATGGTTTTTTAATATATAAAATATAAAAGTAAAAATAATAAAAAGGAACTTTAAGAAGTAATGTCAACATTATGTAAAATCAGTTATTTAGTATATATTATATTTTATTATTGGTTGAATAATAAATACTAATGATGTTTTATTTAAAAAATGTAAAATATAAATATGTTGTTGTAAAATTAATACGGTTCATAGTTTGTATTTTTAAATACAAAAAAAAAAATCACTACTATCTGAAAATAAAATCTACCTTAGATCTAAGTATTAAATTAATATATCAATACTAATAATTTTTTGACTCAAAAATGAACTTGTAAATATAAAATACCTCCTAGAAGGGGAGGACCTTTGGAGGTTGATTTGACCATGGTGTTGGGAACAACACTTCCTTAAACAAAATGAAGAAGATTAAAATGATTCGTCAGATCGACCACAAAAAAATGGATTTTTGCAAAATTGATCTACAACTTAAAGTCAAACACAAAACTAACCTTCGTTTTTTTTGAAAATTGGTTTTGCCCAATTCACCCCATAAGTTCATATAATTCACGAAAATGCCATCAAATTTTTTTTCTTTTCGAAAATGACATTTTTACTCTCTCACCCTCATCATCTTCAAGTAATTACAAGATTGTCATTGTCATCAATACCCTAACCACCATGAACAATCAATTTGAAGCTCTTAATTCTCCCAAAATCGAGTTGCCCTTCTTCTTTTTCCATTTTTATGAACTAAACACAACATATCTCTCACTTTCTCTCCACATTGAGCTAAAAAACCCAAGATTTTGATTTTACATTTTTTATGGTTCATAAAGTCATAGAAGCTAACGATTATGGGTGGGTCACTTTCTTTGAGATTATGTGTGCTTGGAGAAGCCTTATGTGTGCTAAGGAAGTTATCTCACCAATTTAAGGTATGAAATCGATTTTTTTTCCAGATCTGTTCGTCAGACGACTTACATGGAAAGTCGTCTGGCAGTAGACGACTTACCTGGAAGTCGTCTGGTCAACCAGAGGTTATTTTTGCAATTGACTTTGAAATCTGTTTTCTGAGACGACTGAAAGTTAAGTCGTCTGATTTTGTTTGGTTACATAAAAATCTCCAAAGAACCTAGACGACTTACATTTCAGTGGTCATAGGTTAGTTTTGCATTTGACTGGATTATTTCGGAAGTTTGACTTTTCCGGACGACTTACATTTCAGTCGTCTGGTGAAAATTGAAATATCAATATTTTATTAACACTATACGACTTACAATTAACTCGTTATAGGTTAGTTTTGAAATTGAAAAAAAAAACTTTAATATTTAATTATATCCAGACGACTTATAATTCAGTCATCCGCCCGACGACTTACATGTCGTCCATGATTTTATTCCGAGATTCTGGTCAAACCTCGTAAATCTTAGACGGTGATTAGGGTGACTGAGAGGATGAGCGAGCTTTAGCTTTAGTTTTAGGGAGACGGCGATTAGGGTTAATAGACTAGGCTGCGAGATTGTTCTTTACCTGGCCACCGGCAAATCGTAGCCTATTTTGTAAGCGGCAACAAAGCCCAAACTGTTTATTGCAATTTTAATTAGAAGCCCCATCCGCTAGTGACATGGCAGTTTGATAGGTGAAAATTATTTTGTCCATGTGGCACTCCTTAGAAACTCCCAAATTAGCCCTTTTTATATAGTATGGATAACATTTAGTGTATAATTGTGCCGGTTATATCATTTTTCTTTTCAGGTAATCGGTGATATAAAAAAAAAAGTAACTTTGACATTTATAAAAGTAAAAAAGAAATATTGAAATAGAGGGTGTATTTTGTTTTGTTACTGTTTCTGAACCTCTATTTATACTATTAAAAAGGAAGGAGTCCCAAAAAATCTACTTATGAAAGGTTGTTGGACCTATTCACTAAACATAACTATTTTTTTGGTCTCACCTTATATTTCTCTAACTATACACTAATCAATTACCTTATATTTCTCTAACTATAAAATAACCAATGCTCTTATTTAATACTCAACTTACTATAATACACCAAAGATTTATACATCAATATTATTAATTCAGAATCATTGATATATTTTACCCCTATTTTTTTTTGGAACATTACTTTTGTACCACTAAACCTATTAAAAGAAACAGATTATTTTATAACTGATTTAATAATCATACAACCCACGATCATTTTTCTTTAACAAAAACAATTATTATAAAAACATTTGGATTTATGGTAATTAAAGTCTGAACAATACCATGCTTTTAATTCATATTAAATGTTTTATGACCCAAACTAACATGATACCATTCGACGGTCAAAACATATTAACTTCCAATTACGATTAGAGAAATAGTTCACAGTACAACAACAAGCTTAATTATATTTTAAAATTATAGTTTTTTCTTTGAAAACCTTCTTATGTTATTTTTGTGGTAAAAATCTTTTACAACTGGGTTTATTATGAGAAAGAGTTTTGTATAAATATTTTCTCAGAAAATTATAGAATTTTTAGGATGTTTTTTATGTTTAAATAAAATATATTATTTATTTTTAACATTTATAGGTAACTCAACTATACTCAACTTAATAATAATTTCATTTATAAAACTCAAAAATTTAATCTTAATATAGTCATTATAAAACCTATAAACTAGAATGTATAATATAAAAAAATGTAGTTTATTCAATTTTATATCTTAGTAAAATTTATATGAGAAATTTAATCAAATTTTGAAAAATATTATCATGTTATTTTAGATATTTATCATGTCATCTGGTATAGATTCACGAGTTAATATGAGTTTTAAATTTTAAAGGATTTTAAATAATAGATTTTTATTAAACTGAAACTAGATTATATATGGTGACTGCGTTTACTGGTTTGACTGTGGATACCACTTATTGGTGTTTTGGTTCCTTTTAGTAGAAAATTAGACTGAATGTTGAGGACTTATTAAGATATTTTTTTAATATTTGAAAAAAATGTTTGAGTAATTTATTTTTATTGGATAATTCAGCTTATAAATAGTATATTTAAGATATTTAGTTATTTAGAAATTACATATAATTAATATTTGTAGGTATATAATTTGTATTTTAAAAATTCAGGTATCTATTTATCTTGGTTCTAGATATACATGATATGTTCGGTTATTTATAAATTTTGGTTCAAGTTTAGTTTTATTTTTTCAATTTGGTACGGGTTGATTATTCCGTTCCGAATAATATGGCCAAACTAATAAACTATCTTATATAAAAATTTATATTAAAAATTATTAAATTCAAAAAATAAACCCGCGCTTTCTAAGCGCGGGTCAAAATCTAGTTTTTATTTAAACTTCTGCAGCTAACGAAAACAACAAATCCAGTTAGCAGTTCCACAAATTGAGGTGCTTTGATAGGCAACGAATTAGTGGTTCAAGTATAGAAGATAACTCCAAAAACGACTTTGTTCGAAAATATTGTTGTTTAATTTTAGAGGAAAATAGCAGTCTTTGGTTATATCCTCTTCGATAGCCTCTCCGATCTTCCCGGCTAACCAGACGTTTCGGAGTTTTCTTTCATTTCCTCTGATAATTCCAGCAAATCCCGAGAAAATCATGTAATACAGTTTTTTTTTTTTGTTAAACTCATAATACAGGTATTTTCTTCTATCTCCATCCTCCTATTTCTACTTGTCACCCACACATTATTTTGTACTTTCTCGTCTCCTAGGATCTTCATGATTTGATTTACAACATAACCAGAATCAATGATGAGTGACCTATATGGGTCAATCTTCACTAGATTCTGTTTTCTCTGAGAAATTATCTTTCTCTGAGACGTTTATCTCGCTTACAATCTGAAGATCCCATATCATCTTTCTCTTTACGTGTTTTCGGTATGACTCGTCGTCACGTGATATTGATATCTGACGAAAGAAGCTCTCCGCCCATGACAACGAAGATGAGCAAACACGCGGAGAGGAGGAAGGTGGGAGAAGTAGCGGGAGGAGCGGCGGCAGAGTGCGCGGCGGTGTGCTGCTGCTGCCCATGCGCGGTGGTTAATTTGGTTGTTTTGGCTGTTTACAAGGTTCCCGCGGCTGTTTGCAAGAAAGCGTGGAAACGTAGCAAACGTCGACGTTTTATGATGAAACGACATGGTTTGCTTGCATCTTCAGCGGGGGCGAAAGGGAGCGAGAGCACCGTGCATGCAAGATTGAAGGAAGAAGATCTAACGGCTGAGATTGTTGTTATTGAGGAAAACGAAGCGAATTGCCAACCAAACGATGTTATCATGCTTGAGGATGAAATGTTGGAACATTTTTATGGGGCGGGTTTTTGGAGAAGCCCGTCACAGAGGGATACGTCAACGGGAAAATTTTAAATTCTGTGAACTTTGTGAGAGAATAATAGTATTTGATTTAATATATACAGTATTTGACTTTGATAATTATGTGGGTATGTGAATAGAACAAAAAAAACATAGCAGTATTTATGCTTTTAATTTTGTTTGATTCAAATATAATGTTTACAATTCTTTGGTTGCTTGGATGTTTTTGGATTTAGTTTGGGATTTGAGTGGTTTTTATGATACTAGATTCTATAAAATTATAGATATTCGGAAAATTTCGGTTCAAATTGAGATAGCGAATGAATCAAAATTTACAAAATTTTGCACCCTAATAACTATATTTGTAGCTAAAATATTCTTTAGTTTTTTTAATCTCTGTATTCGTCTGTCACTCCAACGATTTTATTTGATGACATACATATATATGTCAAAACACATGAGACATGACACACCACACATGTACTACCTTTAATTTTCTTAGAGATCATCGACCAGAAAACCAGTGTGTCCGATATCTGGTTAACATCAAACCAATACACACCTGGAACTGAATCACCAAAAGTAGCGCTAAACCTAAATTCTAACGTCCCAACTTTGTAGGGATATGATTTTTATAAATCTTTCTTTTTTTTTAACAAGATTTTTATAAATCTTTCTTATATTCGTAAAAGGACTTTGTATATATATAAATAAAAGCTTGTATCCTTATTGGCAAACATAGGATTGAAAAAGAAGATGAATAGCGTTGAAGCAGAAGAAAGATCTGCAGAATTTCTAGACATGGCCAGATCTTTGTTTTGGTTTGAGCGTTTGCTTCTCTCCGTGATACTTCTCTTCTCCTCCAATGGAGTCTCATTATTTATCGGTCCTCTCCTTTTCTCCACTACCTTTTGCGCATTACTCTTACACTGGTTATGCCGTAAAAACTCTCCTGCAGACCGCTCTGTAAGTATATCATATATACACATCTTTAGTTTACCTTTAATTCGTGTTAAATATCTCTCTCTTTCTTTTTGTTTTGTTTCATATAAGGGTGTTACTACTAGCCGAATCTGGCTGTTTCTGTCCGACCGGTTCGTGTTTCTGGCGGCTCTAGGCGCTTATAAGGCCGTCTGGCTTTTGCGTCTCACCGTTTTTATTGCCGTCGCGGTTCACTATGTTTACATCATCCAGTACCTTGATATATCTTATAAAACCCATCTCGCCGGTAATTACAATTTGTCAATTTTAACATGAAGAAACCCTAGATAATATTTTATTTATTATATATGTTAGTTTTCACCTCTCTATAGTGAACAATAGAACTCGATCAAGGATTTAGATTTATTTTGTGCACTCCATATGAAGAGAGAAATCCTTTTATTCCCTGTCAAACAATATGCAACCTACTGGTTAGAAGTACTTAGAACCGAACTGGTCAGCTCTAACTAGTGTTTTTGTCCGATCTATATATATATATATATAGGGTTTGCTATTTGATTATGTTTTGATGCTGATTCTAACTTTGTCTTTGGTTTTTATTTTTTTCAGAACTGAGAGGGATTGATGATGACTCTAGTGAGGAAGGAGATGTGAGCAAGGAGCTGGAGAAGACGAGGGAGTTATTAGAAGATTTGAAAGAGCATGGAAAGAAGATTGATACAGAAATGGAGTTTATAGACCACCTTATCAATCCAGATCTTGAAACACATAGAAGAAACTTGTCCGTAAAACTCATAGCGTTACGTAAAGAGACGAGAGATGTTGGAGGAAAGATAAGAACATATAAGGAGTTGATGAGCATTTTTGTCAACTCAGAACTTACTCTAAGATCTAAGGTTGAAGAGGATATAAAAGCTTCGAGAGAAGTTGCATCTCTAGCCGACCAAGTTCATGAAGCCTACTTTGTGATCCAAGAAACTGCCAAAGCGGCGAAAACAACATCTGACAGAGCTTATCTAACCTACTTATTTGCGCAAGAAATCTCTGCACAAATTCAAAACAAGAGATGGATGATAAGATTAGATATTGAGGGGTTGCCAGAGCTTAGAGAGGAAGTGAGGCGAATGTCGTTGCAATTTGCTGCTAGAAGAATGGAGGCGAAGGTTGCTGCCGACAGAGCCGCCGAGGAGTTTTCAAATGCAAGGGTGAAGCTGATGGAGGCGGTCGGGATCCAACAGTGGGAGGAGTACAAAATCGACTAAGTCTTGCATTATATTTAAGTGATAAGTAATATTTCTCTCTATTATGTTATACTCGAGGAATTTCATTTTCAACCGGTGTTGGGTCATAGTTTAGTGGAGGGTTTTGGGTTTTTACCAAATTTATCAAGTTTTTAATTAATGAGTTTTCATTAACTCTGAACCAAATTATATACGGTACTGCATTACGGTCAAAATCGGGTATAAAAACACCGAATCAAACTTAAAATAAAAATTCTGATAATTATTTTCATATAATTTTTAAATTTTGAATACAAAATTTAGTGAATAAAAAATTTAGTGCGTAGTACAAATTACAATTTCTTCAAAATCCAAAAAATTATCACACATATAAAAATAATTTAAATAAATTATGTACACATGTTAAACAAGAAACAATATACAAATTACTATATTTTTCGAAAGAAATAATTTCACGTTTTTAAAGCGCAGATCAAAATCTAATTTCTTTTTATTATGTTACTCAAGGAATTCCATTTTCAAGTTTGTGCTTTTTGATTTTCATATAGGCTTATTTGATGGGTGCTCCTTAGTCTTGTACATATATTGATTTTAGGGCCCCCTTGATTTTAGTGGAACTTATTTGCTTATCTATCTACCTTCAAATTCTCCAATATGTTGTTAAATGTTTAGTTTTTATTGCTTTATTAATTAATAAACTAGTAGGATAAAAAAAATTTACATTGATAATTGATATACATTTAGACACAATTACAATATGTAGGACACTTATTTAAATAAAGTTTCTTTATTAGCCTTCTAATCTAGTATTTTACTAATTACTAGAGTAAACCCTCCCTACGGGCTGGCAAATAAAATAAAAATTATATAAAATTATTTTAAATGTTTAATGTAAGGTGTACTAACGTTCATAAGTTTTTCTAAATAAATTTAACTATCCATTTTAAATTATGTACTTCACTAATTATTATAAAATTGTTAAAATATTTTTATACATTTTTGAGAAAAAAACTAAAGATCTTCATGATTTTAAAAATTATCTTATTCATTATAACTAAAAATATTTAAAAATGGATGATATGAAAGTATCGTTACTCTTTATACATATACATTTTTTGAGAAAGGGTATACATGTACATTTTTTTGAGAAATGGTATATTTCTAGAATTGGACATGTGTCATGTATTTAAATAAACTTTTATTCCTTTTGTTCTATAGCTTTTTATTTTTGACATTTATGTGTTCTTATTATATTAATTATTTTCCAAAATTATTATTTGTTGAATAAGGTTTTTATCGAGCTCATTTTAATATTATTTATTTTTACAACAATATTACTTTTTTATTTATTAGATTCTGTTATTTTCTTAACTACTTTTCTAAAAAAGTTTGATTAGTTATTAATATTTTGGCATGGTTTTTTTTGTTAATTTTCTGAGATAAGATTCACTTTTGTGTGGGCTTGATAAAATATGGAAATGTTATATTATCAATGTATTTTTTTAGTATTACTATTTCAAAATTTCTTCACTTATTTTAATATTTTATATTTTTTAATATGTATTATTTATTTCTAAATAAATTATTATTTGTTGATAGAAAAATTGATGTCAACCATTTGGTTAAATTAAAACGCCTGATAATAATGAACATTTATGGATTATTAAATATTAAATATCTTGTTAATAGATTTAATTTAAATTATAACAGAATTAAAATATTGTCAAATTTTTAGAAAGTCTTTTGATGAGATGGCAGTTTAAGTGGGGGTTATTGGTTCTAATACTTAAGTCGATTTATAATTTTTTTTTGGATTTAGAAATCATTGACAAATCCCTTTATTTTAAAATCAAACAAACAGATTTCAAAATCAATGATATAAATTTCCAAATCAAAATAAGTTGATTGTTATAAATGAATGAAATGGATTTTCAATTGAAGTTCTCATTGCATAATAGGACATCTAATTCATCACTTACATGCGACATTTACATTTTCTTTTTCTGGAGTGTATTGATGTCTACGAAATTCTGAATTCATGTTGATAATGTATACATTTGACTAAAAAGCTTAAGAACCTATCAAAAGAAGCATAGAGACATTGCTAAGTTCGAAAAAGTATAATGTTCTTGTTTCATTTATTTGATGGTGTTTCTTTATGATTTGTGATTGGTTATGTTACTTGAATCACAATAATATAATAATTAATTTTAATATGTTGGTAGGCAAGACACGTTTTGTTTGTATGGTTACTCTCAGGTGTCAATTTAAAATTGGAAGAAGTGCCAATAATATCTCTCTTCACAAGAGACAACCAATCCATCATTTCGGAAGAATACGGTTTCGTAACGATACAAAGGTAACGCCGCCATCCGAGTCTCGTGTCGGTACGGCGAGAAGGTAAAACACTCCGGCCAACTGCTTAAACTCCTCTGCTCCATTGATGAAACGTCCGACGGACAAAGTTAGAGTCTTTGGTGAGAAAGACGCATAAACTGAAAAACAATATCATCAACATTCCAGCAGGTCTTAAAATAGTGAAGAAACACCTCAGAAAAAACAAATCATTTTCGTCAATAAGGACTCCGCCGTCTTCTACTGTGGCAACAAAAAAAGAAAAAAAAAACATCGTCTGAGGCACGGAGACGGAATAACCCTCTTCTGCAACAACAAGATAGCATAAAAGTGACATCCTACACGATAATATGATAAATAACCCCAGCTTCGTTTGTATGTATTTTACAATAAGTTTGTGTGCAAGACATGTCCCTGATGCAAATTCTGAACATGAACAAAAGATATTATAATGAGGTTTATATCAACCACGTGACTTGGGACACACAAAAAATATAAGGAAATGGAAAAAAAAAAACAATAATGCAAATCCAATCAAAATAACAAAGTTTAACTTGATATTTGTTTTCTTGTATTTTACTCTTAAAAATACACATAAATCCACTCAAATCAAAATCAAAACCAAATCTTCAAACAAATCAATAACATTGAATAACACTTGATTCTAAAATCTGTTTAAAAATCATATAATTAATAACACCATATTTAAAATTGAATTTTGAAATAGTAGAACCAATAACACTTGATTTGGATTGGATTTTCAAATCCATAAAAATACATAAACCCATAACACCCTCTAAACCACCATACGCTAACAATCCACATTTCACTATCAATTCCATTATTTTGATATTACATTTCGAGACGATTTTGTTTACTAATTCTAGAGATCTCAGGGATAGACAAAGAGCTACTTCGTCACTACACACAGAGCAAAGGAAGGAGGTTGTCGTCATTCCTGGTCTGATTATTTGCGAAAATTTTAATGATTAAAAGGGTGAAGTGATGAATTTCACAGAATCCAATACCCTTATTTATAGATCTAGACTTGTTAATATGGAAGAAAAAAGAGGTGGTTTAAATAAGACGTAGTAGTGGGACGAATGGTTTATCAGCGATTAATAAGAAATTTAATAAGATTGATTGAATTCAAATGACAGCCGTTACGCCATTGGGCTTGAGAAGCGGTTGAGACAAAGATCTGGAATACCTTGACGAAACCCAAATAAGCCCAATAATGCAAATCGTGAAAACCCAAACGAAAGCAACAATAAGAAACACATGTCGGTTCTTTAATTTCCTATTTGATGAGGGCATCCCCATTGAGAGTTCAACGGGGGAGTTCACACGGTTTTCAAAAAAAAAATTATTAAAATAAGTAAAAGTGGTGAACCTGTCTCTTGCAAGTTCACTGCAGTGAACCCGGATCAACACTATAGCGCGGATCCCACGGTACGTGGCGGCCCGCGATTGATCCGATTATTTTTTAAAAAAATGCTTTGTGAACCCACGAAGTTCACTGATGTACATGGTCTGAGGTGGTATTTGAAAATCTTATTTTATATATATAGACAGATGTTGAAGCGTTTCTTATACACCGTTGATTCAAAGTAATCAAAGGTGGCCGCGGATACCCCCTCCTTTCGTCGAAGCCGCCTCAACCTCCGCCTCCCTTCTCTTCTTTCTCAGTCGAAAAATGCAACAGATTGGCTTTACTTACAAATTCCTAGCGGACGACCGTAAGTTTAAGAAGGTTGCGTTGAGATATCATATTGTCCTTGTTTCAATTCTGTTTGCTCTGCTGCGTTTTGTTTTTCCAAGGGGAAACTATGAGATCTTCGACGTTGTGTATACCTTTGCGAGTTTCCGTTGGTTGATGGGGATATTGGCTGGCATGATGGCATCTACTTATTCCATGGCCCTAGGCGTCCGTGCTTACTACAAGGCCATCGGTTCATGCGATAGGGTTTACGAAGAGATGGCTATGTTTTTTGGTTTCTTAACACTGGTGTTCTTTTCTATTAACCTCTTCGGGTTCTGGGGAATTATATGGCTCTCAGGTTTTCCTCTGCTTGTCCTTGTGAGTGCAATAATCCCATTCTGACGGGCGGATCTAGGATTGTAGTGTCTGGTTTTAATTTTTTATTGTGTCTGAATGATAGAATCTCGTATGCAATGAACTTAATTTTCATATTATGTAAAGAGTATTTCTTTGGGTTTAATTTTTGTTTTTACTAACTATGTTTAATTCATCTTCCTGAGATTTACACACAAATTGTCTACTTCGTCTTTATTCTGCTCCCTTACAGTCTTGTTGGAGAGACAAATAAGAAAACGACTGAATCTCGTACCTTCCCCACTAGTTCATTGTTGTCTCTTCTCACTTCTCTAATTACATCATGGTCAACAAATTAACCGCTAGAGCTTTTTTCTACGGATTCACTAAGTCACCGCCTAGTCATCACCCCGAATCAAACCACTTCGACAGTGGTGATACCGCCTTGGAATCACTCCAGTGCTCTAAACACTTAATCTCAATAGAATTGCCAGCTCTGATGTGGAAGATGGAATCGTAGTCGAGATGATGATGATGGACAAATTGACTCACTCGATCAATGGAGTTTGAATCACT